>NW_021319831.1:598880-651875 GCF_001605985.2 Dendrobium catenatum | reverse complement strand
TTTCCCTTTCCTGTAACAACAAATAGTAATAAACTACCGGTGAGCTATGAGACTCCATAAGTGATGCAACTTGAAGTAACATTTAAATTACATGATTATAAAATTCAAAATATTGAAAATATAAATAAAGTTAGACTACTAAAGCAAATTTCATAAATTCTCATTTGGCATTACCCAGAAATTCTTCTTACATCCATACTGAATTTCAATTTTACTTATTAAAAGATTTGGCTACTCATTCATAAACATATTCAATTGAGCCCAGGTAAACATGGCATTATCGCTTTTGAATCACATAGAAATCCCTTTAGCCTCTTTGGGGTCTCTTTTGCCCCACCTGCTTTGCAGGTTTCATTTCTTTGGGGTCCCTTTTGCCCAACTTACCAAACAGTTTAATATATGGGGACCCTTTGGCCCCGCCTGCATTGGTAAGTCATACATAAATCTTTAGCCAAACTTTACTTTTAAATTGATATTCAGTACACCTTCCATATTCATTATCCATACTAGACTTGCTGCAAGATTTCTTATTCATTCATTGTATAATTTGAATATGAGCATAATAAGTAAAGAAAATTATCTCTTTCGAAAACAATATCAAAAAGGAAAATGTTTAAATGAACATAATAAACCTTGATTTAAACTCACATAATCAATTTATGTAAGAAATTAATCATACTTGAAAACTTGACTATGAATATCCTTTAGAAAAAGGAAACTAACTAGTAGTGCTTATTTTCCTTAAATTCATGCAATATCAAATTTACAAAAGTTTTCTTTAGACTTTAAATTGCATTACTTACGTCCTTGCCCAGTCGTCTCCTCCAATTCCCAATTATGTATTCTTCGACGATTGTAAGTCACTTCAAATCCTCTTTTCTGCATAAATTTAGGTAATTCCTACATCCAAGGTAACAATGATATACTCATTTCTAAAGTTAATGCTGACCACTGAATTAAATTGTAAAAATACTCACCTAACTTTTCTCTTATCTTTCTTTCAACCCATAGTTTCCTCAAATAGTTTATACACATACATCAACTAAATTTTGTACTTCACAGAATTTTCCTCACACGCGCTTCACTGCACAGTTATATGAATTGCACTGCTTTCACAGAATTCCCTCCAGCCAAAAATGCTGAAATCTTCCTCTATAGCCGCCCAACCATACAACAATTCATTATGCCGCTAATCTCAGAAGCACTGTACTGAATATAGTGAAGAACACTGTGCCGAACTCCTTCATTGGCTTTGCATGAAACAGAACAGATAAAATATCTCTGTTGGCTTGCATACTTCAAACATAAGAAGAAATGAGAATGGGCCCACACACTTACGTAACTGCTTTTATCCTCACATCCTTTAGTAACACCTTTTCAGGAATAGAGATATATCTACTTTTATTTAATACTTATCCAATGGAAAAATCCATTTCCAAATCACATGGCTGCCGTGAACTGCTATCTTATTTACACTTATAGAGAAATCATCTCTCTTTCGAATTATGGTAGAATTATGGCTTATCAAAGCAAATTACTTAACAGTACATCTTTACTTAGAATTTTACTATTATTTACTTAACTATTAAACTTCTATTACTTACAATTAGCCTTAATTTAACAACTGGTGGTTAGTAAACTTCAAATGAAATTTTAAAAGTATAATTAAATAAATTTACATTCTTCATACCTAAATTTTGAGTCTTACACCCTAAATCCCTCCTCCCTCATCAAAGCCGCCGGCTCCCCCTCCATACCTGCCCCTCTCTCTTTCTAAATTTCTCTTTCTCATCAATTTTATTCTTGAATTTTAGGCATTAACTTTTCCCTCCTATCTCTCTATCTCCTAAATGATAAAAATCTGAAATTTCTTTCAGATTTTAGAATGGAGATTTGGTTTTTCCCTCCTTACTTCAAGTTGAAGAGAACTCCTTTTTCTTCAACAATCTTCAATAGTACTAGCCTTCTTTTGAAGACTTCGTCCATTAACGTCTATGAATGGCCGATCCGAAAACTGAATACGGCCTAACCTACGATGAGGACGGCTTCGTAGACATACTCCACTCAACTTTCTTTGACGTTAATACGAGGGTCGATCACACCGTTGAAGATTACATAGAGCGTATTCTGGACACTTTGGTGGAAGCAATCGAATAGCAGTTTGAAGGCGTTGAGTGGAGGATCTCCACCGATCCTGGACAAAAGGTTCTACTTTCCCCTTTCAACATATTTCTTGAGTCTAACTTTATCTTGTGTTTGATTGTAGTCACGAAGGATGCTTCCTCCTATTTCTGCTACGCTTAGTAAACGTAGAGTTTTGAGTGTACTTATTTGTTTACTAATTCTCATTGTTAGATTAGGGATTCTTATTGAAACCACTATTCTGGCATAATGTTGTTTACTAATTTATTTTGAAAGTTTCAAATCTCTGATTATGTAATTTAGCGTAAGCTGGCGTGACCCCTTTCTTGTTTTAATTCGTTGTTTTAAGTCCTAATAGTTTCTTCACTATTGTTCTAATCAAAAGTTGTGCAAATTCTAAACAAAATCATTGCATCCTCACGTAGTCCTACATTATCCCACGAGTTGAGAGATTTTACATTTTCGTGGCTCAACATATATGCATGGATTTGTACTCATGGAACTTTCACTTGTTTGGAATTCCCTTCCTACTTTATGGGGAGAGAATATCCCACAGTTATCCAATCATTGCTTGCATCACCAGCTTCAAGTGAGAATTAATATGCCTCTTTTTTTGCTTCACGCTTAATGGTGGATTGATTTTTCTTTGTAAATTATCAATATGTTGTTGGTTTTGTCACAACTCACAGCAACCCCTAAAGATTAAGGCGAGGTGAGTAGGGAAAGATTTTCCTAACTCATTGCATAACATCACTTATAATTAATAAACAATTATGATGATGATTATTCCATTTAGCACATTATACTATTTTTAAAACATTAACATTTTTTGCCGTTAATCACCCATTCATTTACAGAACTACTAAAATAAATTAATATTATGTATATATCATAAAAAAATTAATATAGAATATATTGAAAATACCTGCCAAAATTCTATTTACAAGAAATTTGTGCACCTAAAATATCAAAGCTGAACCCCTATTTAGGTTCTACCTTACCCTTACCTGAAATAAAATTTTAAATAATAAGATATGTGCTAAAATTCAGCAAAATAAACAATTTAAAAACAAAAAGCAATTATCGTAAGATTTTTTTTAATACTCATGTTAAACTGTAGTCTAATATGGTACCTGAAGTCTTCATGTATGAAATACCTGAATTAAAATTTGATGTACTTTGTAAAAAAATATGTAATTTGGAACAAACTTTAGATAAATATTTTAAATTCCAAGCATTAGTCATATTTTGTAACATTATTAACCAACTATCTACAAACTTATTTTGCTGATTACATGTATCATATATAGTTTCAGCTTTAGAATATTTCATATATGTTAAAGTGTTTTATTAGAATTATGTAGCTGAAATTTGTCTTTTTCATGTTATATCAAACGAGTGAGGGAATTTCTATCTCATATCTAACTTGTTTTCCACAGCTTCTTTATCTGATCTATTCTCCCATTTCATTTTCACGTAAGAAATTGTTCTGCATTTCAAAAAAACTTGCAGTATCAACATGTTTATAACAAATAATTGCTAAAAATAATTAATTTCATTGACTATAATAATTATAATAAAATAATGAAATCTAAAAGACATAAAATAACTTATATATATATATATATATATATATATATGAAAAACATTATATACATCAGATATATCTGAAAGTAAAACTAATTTATTAGTAATCTTACACACTCTCAATAATTTCAAATAGGCCAATATATCTAAAACTTAACTTTCCTCCTTGAAGAAATCTAGAATTGCCTTCCATGGGTCTAACTTTTGAGGATACTAATTTTCCCACTTCAAATTCTTCCATTTTATGCTTGGGGTCATTGTAGTTTTGCTGAAATACTTGTAAACTTTTAGTCTATCTCTAGTTAAGTTGATCTTCTCAATAGCTTGACCTAATTGTTGTCTTTCAATCTCCTCCCAACTTAATGGGGTTCTGTATTTTCTACTATATAAGACTTCATTAAATGCTTTTTGAATGCTAGTTTGATAATTATTATAGTAAGTAAATTCTATCAACGGGATATGATATTCCTAGTTGCCTTTAAAATCCAAAACATAAAGACTTAGCAGGCCTTTCAGCACCTGAATAACTTTTTGTGATTGGCCATCTTTATGCTGATGAAATTCTATATTGAAATATAGTTTTGTATCCCAAAATTCAAAGCACAATCTTATCAAGCCTTTTAGCATCTGAATAATTCTTTCTGATTGGTAATTTGTTTGTGGTTGAAATCCTTTACTAAAATTCAACTTAACATCTAATTTTTTTGGAATTCCCTTGATGGGAACTAGAAAGATCTAAACCCAATGGAGAACACAAAAGAAAGTAGGACACGAGTCAATCCAAAACTTAGTAAGCAAATCACCAAATAAACATGAAACAAACTGAAATTGTTTTTTTAGAAGAAAGAAAACTAAAAAAAAAACCTTCAGAACAACTAACTAGTGGTCACCTCACATGTAACGATAAAATAGGAAAATAGAATGCTCAAGGACATGCAAACCAATGGTCCACCACAACAACTTTGATCCAACGCCCACCACAACTCCTCTGGCAAACACCAACAAAACTAACCAACCAACACCACTTAAACTTTTAGAAGAAGGATACAATAAGGTGGAAACTTGGGGAGAGAAGAATTAGATTGAATACTTAGAAGAAGAAATAAGTAGAGAAGAAGTAGCTCTTAAGCTAGAGAAGAAACACTCAGGTTATAGAATTCTTTTCACCTCCAAAAAACTCCTGACAACAGCCCAAAACACTTCCTTAAATAGGAAAGAAAATGAGGCCAACAGCCAGCCAAAACCGCCCATACAGCCAACAAAAGATAGGAAGAAAAAGCCAGCAATTAAGGCCCGACTGAAGCCCAAAATCCAAACCACCACAGCCAAGGAATCGGGAAAGCCAGGGAACAGCAACAGGACCCAAACTGCCAGGCTAATGCTCTGTTTAAAAATGTGCAATAAGAGGCACGCCTCTGCGCAATTTTCCCCAAATACGCCTTAAGGCTTATGCGATTTTTCCCTTGGCAGAGGCGTACACCTCACATGATCTGAGGCGCGCCTCTAAGGCGCAATTGTGCAATTAGAGGTGAGGCATACGCCTCATCAAAATTGGTCCCACCTACTTAAAATTAAGTCTTTTTTTCCTTCCTCCCATTCGGTTCCAGCTAAACCTGAAAAAATCTCCCGCAAGCTCTCTGTTCGCGAACGTGACCATCTCCCGCACGCTCGGCCTCCCTTCTCGCCGCCTCTCCCGCCGGTGCCGCCTCTCTCCGGCGAATTTGAAGTGTCCGACCGCCCTCTAGGAGAAGTCCACAATCGATTTTCGTTTTTTTTTAGTTTAGGGTTAGATTTTTCAAGTGAAAGAAAATATAGGGTTTTTGATTTTTTGAATTTTTTTTGTTTGTTTTTGGATTTTTGCATTAGAAAACATGGTTAGAGGCAAGGAAAAGGCAAATACGTCTTTGCGGCATGATTCTTCTTGAAAATATAGTGTGCAAGTTGACGTAGGAGGCGGTGAGAAGACGTATGTGTATTTAAAATGCAAGACACTTTATTAAGTTCTGATTATCATTTTTCTTCTTGAAAACAGTTGAATGGTGGATTCAATTTGGTGATTCCACTCCTGAGTTATAGAATTTTGCTGTAAGAGTTTTGAGCCTCACTTGTTTTTCTTTTGGGTGAGCGAAACTGGAGTACATATAGTCAAGTCCAAACAAAAAGAAGAAATCGGCTATCAACACTTAGAATGAACTCCCTAGTATATATTATGCATAACAAGAGGTTAAGAGATAGGAGGTTGAGGAATAAGGGGTTGAAGGATGATGAGAACCCGTTGGTGTGTGATGATGTGTCATTTGATAATGAGTGGTTCATAGATGATGAGACAGATTTGTCATTATCAGACTTACAGCTAGAGGATCTAAGTGTGGATGCCTTGAGGGGCGAAGCAGATCAAGCGGGCACATCCACTATTACCACACCACACACATCCACTAGCTCTGCAGCACAACAATCAAGTAAAGGTATTCCACAACTTTTTATATGCTATTGCATTATATTTATATCAAGTGAGCAATTAACATGATAATGAATTAATGATCATTCTTATTGAACAGGGAAGAGAAAAGTGAGTCATATTGAAGATGATGAAGATATGACATTCATAAATACAATTGGAGAAGAAGATTCCCTTTAGTGATGGAATATGATTGGATTTTATATGTTCCTTCTTAATTGTACTTTGGGAGTTCTAAGAGACTATAATTTTGTGGTTTTATACTTTGGAACATGCTTTTATTGCATATCTTTTCTTAATTTCCACTAATTCCACTTGTCATTTACATGTTTTTATTATATGATAGAATCTTGCTATTTTTTACCTGTTAAAATCCTTAAATTCTCATTTACGCAATTCTGCGTCCGTGAGGCTTACGCCTCATACCGCCTCGAGGCTTAATTACGCAATTTTAAACCTTGGGCCAAGGAAATCGGGAAAGCCACAGAAACTGAACAGCCACCAAGTAGAGCTGCCCCCCATTAAACCCAAATCAGCCCAAACACAAAGCACCCAATGGAGACAGCACACCAAAGGAATAACATGTCCAAAGAGCACCTAAACCACGCATGTTCATCGGTTGTCTTCCATCATTGTTTAAAAAAAATTAAACTCAAAAATTACAATAACATAAAATAGAAGTATCTTGAAACATGAGCATGAAGTATTGAATGCATCATCCCTTCCACAATATGAATGTAAATTGGTCATCTCTATTTGCTACGATGTCTTTAAGAATATTTTACAGTATGATGATTTCTTTCAAAAGCAACTCGTCCTAATTGAAAGTTATCTCTCTATCATTTGAAGAGATACTTATTGTAGGAGCTTGTGCCTAAGGGAAATTTGTAACCTTGTCTTAAGTCCTCACAAAATGAGGGAAGAATCTCTGATTAAAGTCATATATGCAATTTAACTGGCCTTTTGAAAATTTTACTTGGAGCCAAAACTCTTTCAAAGGATATGGCATGAATGTTTGGAGCTCATATATTCATGGCTACTTTGTATGGGAATGTTTCTCCTTCTATTTTTGGCTAGTTATATATGCAATAGTAGTTGCTAATAATAAAAGAAAAAAGAAAAGTACCAAAATGGTCCTTTAACTCTTTGTGAGTGATCATAATAAAAGAAAAAAGAAAAGTTCTGATTTGTTTGACTACCTAAACAAACGATCATGAATGAATTTTCATCGAGCCGAGTCAATTATAGCTTGTCGAATACTCGGTTCATTTGCAACCCTATGATGAATACATGCTAAAGCTATAAAATTTAAGACTTAATGGTATAATGACAAGATAATTGGAGACAACGTTTAAATTATCGGGAATGAAATCATTAGCTACACAAATAAGGAAGGGATATGTGATTTGCTTTTGCCAATGACACACATTATCATAGATTATTTGACTAAATGTGGCTACATGTCTAGGGATTGATTAATCGTCCATCCTCAAATATTTTAAGAAGATGAGTTGGTTTTTGTGTTGAGATGACTAGTCATTTCTTATTAACAAGATGGTGGCTAATTTGAACATAACTTGGAAGGCTCTTTTTTATTGAGAAAACATACCAAGGAGCCTATCAACTTATTAATTTGAATGCTAAAATGCTTCAAGAAATACTACAAATAGAGATAAGAATTTCTATAATCAACAAGACTTGACATTTTCTTATATTTATTTTGGTTTATATAGCACCTCATGTAGAGATCTCTTAATAAATACCCATAATGATTAACATTAAGTCTTATAGCAATAGGGATAATTAGTTTTCATGTTGACTTATATAACACATCATTTCCAAATTATCATGGAAATCCACATATAAGGTAGGAGGTGTTAGGGGGTATTGTTAAAATTTTATATTGAAGGAATGCTGAAATGTTTTGTGTATGATATATATATATATCTCTTAATAAATACCCATAATGATTAACATTAAGTCTTATAGCAATAGGGATAATTAGTTTTCATGTTGACTTATATAACACATCATTTCCAAATTATCATGGAAATCCACATATAAGGTAGGAGGTGTTAGGGGGTATTGTTAAAATTTTATATTGAAGGAATGCTGAAATGTTTTGTGTATGAGATATATATATATATATATATATATATAATTGTATTTTATAGATATTGCACATTAGACTGTATTTCATATATATGAATGTGGCATTGGCAATAAAAGCAAGAAAGGCTAGCTATTAATGCTATAAATGGGTTGACTATTAAAACATAATACTATGCGCAGGAGGGTGGGCTGACAAACTTTCCTTTAAAGATGATTTGTGGTGTGATCCCGGATGTAGCCTGTAAGTGATAATCAATTATGCTGACGGGTGGAGGGTGCCTACTCTTAATGATTATTGAAAGCCATTTGAAATATATTGCTAATAAAGATGATAATTATGAAATGACTACATATGAAAGGATGAAAAATAACATATTAAAGGTGAATGTCATGCCTTGCTAAATCATATATTGATACATGCATATATTAATAGCATTGATAGTGTTGACAGATATATTGACATGATAAAATATTGGATGAATATATATTACATGAGCAGATGTTGCATATGAATAGATGAGATAGATTCTTTTAATGGTTTATGAATGATTTCTGCATTGTTATTTTACGGTTTTAATGATTTATATACATGTTATTGATTCCTAGATTCATTGCTATGATTCTTTGCCTTTATTATTAATTATTTTTAATTTTATTAATGATAATTAGTCATTGATTATTATTGATTTAAATGACAGAGTATTTTATATTGATTCTTTAGTCCTTACATTGAAAGCTTTGTTGGGTTTGAGTTACTGCTAAGCTTTTTAGCTCATTATATAGATTTTAATGATTTATGACAAGGAGGCATAACTAGTTGGAATGAGATTGGTAAAGATTCTCATATTTTCTTTTGATTTTATTTGTCTTTTTTTATTTTTTATTTGTAGTCAGGAGCTAGTGATTGAGTATTGATTGTATTGATTTCCTGACCATTATATATTGATTGTAGGAGAATGAATATAATGAAATAATTTGACTAATAAAATTGTTAGACGATTCAACTAGATATATAGATTTATTATTTTGATGATTTATATAAGCTTTGGTTGATTAATTAAAAAGATAAAAATATATAATTCTTTCAAATTTAATTGAGGGGGTGGAAAAAATTAGCATCAAGAATCATCCAATGGGGGGTGGGGGGGTGGGGGGGGGTATTGCTTACATCAAAAGTGCAATGAGTGATGTCAAGAGCTGATGGTGTTCTTTTCAGATTCACTGGGAGTCGATGAAAGAGGCAACTTGTCCTTCAGAGTACAGCCTAACATGAAAGCTTGTTGTGGTGGATGATCCTGTTTCATTTTTTTTTATGATCTAGTTCATCTGATTTGAGGCAAGGTTTAAAATTGTGCAATTGGGTATTGAGGCTTTTTTGTTCGTGAGGCGAGGCGTAAGCCTCAAGACGTTTTGAGGCTTAAGCATCTAAATCAAAAAATTGCATTAAGTTTAAATAAATGTTAAAAGTAATTTTTTAAATAATACCCAAATAATATGTTAAAAGAATGCATGTTACCTTTCTCTATTGAATAATAAAGTAACAAATTGACATACATATGAAATAAAAAATAACACAAGACGTAAAGTAGCAAGTGATAATTTACATAAAATAGAATTGAAATTAAAATATTATAAGAGTAAAATAGTATTAAATATATAAATGATATAAAAGTATCATATAATATCAAGTTCAACTCCAAAATCCTTCTTTCTCTGTTCCCTACTCAAACTTGAGGCAAGAAAACATGATCAAGACCCATGGGTGAAACATGGTGGGCAAGCTACAACAATGAGTCGCCGACAAGTGTGGTGGCTGGCATCTTCTCAGCTAGAAGATTCATGGATTGTGAGACAGTGTGTCCTTTGGAATGCAAACCAAAGAGAAAGATTATTGTGGCGGATGTCGGGTTTAAACTTATGGCCAAAAGAAACTTTATTACCATCTAGTGTTAACATTGGTAAAGGAGTTGGGCGATACATGATCAAGATCAATAGGCTATGATGCACCGACACTTCTCCTCAAAGAGGGGTGCAGTGTCCGACACGACACTCGTCCGACACTCCTCCGACACGTGTCGGACACGCCGAAAACGTGTCCGATTAAAAAATATTAAAAACAAATTGGACACGCGTGTCACGTGTCCGACACGCGTATCGCGTGTCCGACACACGTATCTTAAATATTTTATAATTTTTTAAAATATAATTTCTTATATTTGACGAGATTTAAACTAAATTTCTTATTTTCTATCCACAACATGAAATCAACGTCTACATTTAATACCATTCATCGAATATTCTCATTTTCATTTTTCTTTGGCAATGAAGGTATTTTAATCTCCTCTTTTTTTGCACAATTACAAATCTCTCTCTTCTTGAACCAGAGTTGAAAGCAGTGATATTCAATGATGATGATATTGAAGGCCAAAAACAAACCTCTAAAGCTAATCCTAATAGTTGAAGCTTGAATGCTTGATGTTGTAGTAAGTGATTATTTGCTTATATTGTTGTAGTTGTACTAGATATTTTTATACTAAATATTTTATATTATAAGCTAGACAAGTTATCATGTCATTCATTTATTATTGTTTGCATTTTTAATATGATATTATATTAATATATATACACTATATAAAAAATGTATTGCCGTGTCCGCGCCGTACCCGTGTCCTATATTTTCAAAAAAAACCATGTCCCGTGTCCGTGTCGTGTCGTGTCCGTGTTGCCGTGTCCGTGTCTGTGCATCATAGGGCGCAAGCCTCATAAAAAAATCTGAAGGCGTAAGCATCGAGGTGTTTTTTACTTGAATTGCGCAAAGACGGGCCTCAAGGCAAGCCTCATATTGCGCAATTTTAAACCATGTAAATACTTGAAGTACTCGATTTCAAATGTTCACCCAAGTGAAAGAGCAAAGGGAACAATTCTTCAGCAAACTCTTATGTAAAATAGTTTCTAAAAGTCAGAGGTTTATCTCTTCAACTCATCAAGATTGAGAAGGTAAAGTGAAAACGAATTAAGCATGTTTTAAAGGATATGATTTTCCTAGATTAAGCAGGTCGAAGGTAAAGACAAGGATATGATTTTCCTAGATTAAAAAAGAATAAAAACCAAAAAGACATTCATATAGTCATTCATGAGGATTAAGCATGCTGGTTCCATGATTTTGAAAACAAAGAAATACGACTAAGTTTACGAAATTTAACAAATCAGGTTAGAAATGCACTATGTCTATAGTTCAAGCGTAAAGCATAAGTGTGTATATAAGGTCGAATTTAACAAGTTCAAATATTATCTTGTCACTAACAACTTTTACTAAACAAGCTATAAGAAACGTCAACCTCTTTGGTTGTTTTCTTGGTGGCCGATCTTTTTGGGTTCTTGTGAAATAGCTACACATTGTCCTTAGCTCTTGCTATTATCTCTCCCAACCTCTCATTCTTCCTCCCCAACTTCCCTAGCCTCTTTTGATAGTTTTTTTTCCATCTCCTACAGCAAATTAAAAAACAAAAGAGCCTCTTTTCAACATCGTCTAACTTCCTTGGATCCCAGCTAGAAACTTTAAATCAAATCTTCACACTTCCTTATAAACTTTCAAAGCGTCTCTAGACCACAAATATACCATTAAACCCATCACCGAATCACATATATGAAGACTAGCTAAAATTACCTAAACTTTGGCACCTTGGCCTAATTTGGTCTATCATCAACAAACCACCCTAAAGCATTTTGGATGCCCCCTAAAAACTCCTCCATCCCTAAGGGTAAAATCTTAAGGGGTTGCCCTATGTTGGTTTGACCTCGGCTTTGGGCTGACCTTTTTCCCTTCGCCGAGAACACATAAAAATTGTTCAATCATCTAGGGGTTATCCGCGTATTTTTAGCCACCCACCATTGTAATTAAAAATCTTGAATCCACACCTCCTAGGCTACTTTAGTATTGCGATCACTTTAGCATACACCTTTGTAGGTTTTTCACATTATATGAGCGCCGATAGAAAATATTAAAATAATTTGCTTACAAAGATTGTTTGATGAGAATGTGACGTTTACCTAGAAGTTTAACAGAGTATCTTTTTAGAAGACAAAGATCATGATGAATCTGGCATCACCTTGGTCTACCAAGTGAAATAGATGGTTCTCGGTCAAAATCATTTAAGGTTAAAGTTTCATTAAAGAGTTTTCCTGGTATATAGCCTTTTCAACCAATGTTTAATGTTATAAGGTTTTTGTGTACATGCATGGCATATGAGAGAGACAAAAATAAATGGAGTGGAGTGACAATCCGAATGTTCAAAATGGAACTAAAAGACTATATATTTTTGTTCTGTAGCTAATTTTTCTAATGACTGAGTGTAAGATGCAAGCTAGTACTGACGCCTATGGGCTCCAAAAATTCGCGCCCCGGCTTCCCCTACATAGGAGAGTTTTAACGATGTTCCGAGTCAAATTTTGAGAAGTCAAATGAACTTTGGGATAAAACACTACCAAGAGATTTCGCCCTCATTTTGTGAGGACTTTAAAATCTGGTTCTAGGTTTCCCATAGGCGCAAGCACCTATGGTTAATTACCCCTCTCGATCACGAGAGAGCACTTTCGATTAAGGCTAGTCATTAAATAGGTACAAAATACCTAGCATGTAGTAGCAACATGTGAATTTTTTTGTAGATTTATAAATTTATTATTTTTATACTTAAAGCGGATGGTGGGGGGAATGATGATGAGCCCGATCAAGATCCTATGGTTCCATTGTCCCGGGCCATCGTGGTCCCTAGTCTACTTAGTCAGAGGAGGTAGTCGACCCAACCTGACAGAAGGATCCTTGTCAGCAGTCATGGGTTGCTTCGTCCATGGGTAACTTGTAGACTTGGGGTGGATGCTTTTTTAAGGAGACAAGTTTTAGTCAACCTTAGCTAATAGAAAGCTTTGTGCCTTATTGAGTGCATCCTATTATTCATTACTCAAGGGGCTTTTAACCATTGGAGAACATACGGGCTTTGACCGTAACCGTAATATAGTGGTGCTATTTTGCAGCAAAACCACCCGGTCAGAGGGCACATGCCACATCCCAGTTGCCAAAAAATCATTTGAGAATGAATCACAGTGATACATTCAATTAGACATTTTGCTCTTTGTGACCTAAAGTTATTCAAAAATTTATCATCCTTAACAAACGTTTGTGGATGATGGATGGTTTTTTGCTTTAAGTTTTAAATAAGAAATTTCATTTTGAATATTTTAAAATTTATTGAGATCTTATTTCAAACATGATTTAATTTTGAAATTTGGGGTATTTTAAATGTTTAAAATCCCCTCCGGTTGAGATTAGCTTTAAAAATTATTGGGCTTTTAAAATTAGGCCATCATCGGGGATTTATTGTCATGTATATTAGGCTTTTAAAAATTAATATGCACGCTTCTTGATGTGGTGACTTGCTACTCAAGGCGATAGCACTCTTCTCGGGGTAGTCGCTTGCTGCCCAAGACTGCTATATGCATTTTAGAGGTGTTGACACCGTGCTCGGTGCATCATATTGAAATTTAGAAAATTGTTTTTGAATGCAGGAGGGGGGGCATTAAACGCCTTATGTCCGCTTGTAAAAGTGGTGCGGATCCGGTGGAGTTTGTGTAATCTCCAATTTTATATTTTTAAAAGCAATCATGACAAAAATTCATGCCAAGGCATATTCTTGGACCATAAATAAATGGCATGAAAGTGATCAGATGCTTCAACGACTTGGATAAGCTTTCGGAGAACCAACTTGGATCAAATTCACTGGCATTTTCTTCCCGTATTATTATTTTTTTTATGTTGAAATGATATAATGGGCACCTCAATATATATTCATGAAGGGATTGTTAACTTTCCTAATTTAATATCTTCTTATGCCTATTCAAGGTTTGCCTTGTGCAACACTTCAAAACTATTAGAATATTCACTCTAAACCAGAAATGAACATTGCATGACATTCATATATTATTTGATTCTTTGTCATATTGCCTTATACGAGCATCAGAGAAAGTTAATCATACTCTTGTTGATTAACATTTTGTAATCTTCTTTCAATTATTCCATGGAACTTCATCTCAATTTTGCTTCTTAAATACTTGCTCCTTTGATATAAGGGTATGAGAATGAACTTCGTTCCCAGAATATAGATGATTTTCACTAATTTTAGGATTGCAGATGAGCAATTCATAGCCCTTTCTTTTTTTAATTTCCAAGCATTACTTGAACAATAATTATAAAACCCGCAAAATACCGTTTTAGACCTTGCACGCTTTTCAAAGCGCCGGGATGAGTTTTAAGTGAAAAATTCAAGGTTGCCGGATTTCGACAAGAATAATTTTATAAAATTCTATGCAAAATTCTAAAAAATTTGATATATAAAACTTATATTTAATTTCTCTTAATTTGAGAGATAAAAATTTCCAAAGTCTAATAATACCCTTAAAGATTGGGCAAATAGGTAATTGGACCTTTCCCTTAACTCCCAAGCCTTAAGGGGACCAATTCTATTCGGTCCCCTCAATCTTTCGTGCGATCGAATCGAAGAGAAAAGGCCGGACGGGCAAGGCGTCGGGGAGCTCTTCGGGTGGCGGTTCCGGCGAGTTTTCCGGCGAAGAAAGCTAGGGAAATTGTAGAGGAGAATAAGAGGAAGGCTAAGGTATGATTTATTTAAGCATTTCTTCTTTCCTCGCATAGTTTTCTTAAGGAAGAAATTTTAGGGTTTGTGAAGAAACTTAGAAATTCTTAGAGGAACTTAAGAGGAATGTTAGGGAAGGTTTTGGGAATGATTTTAATCATGAGAACGAAGTTTTTTTGTTTAGAAATTATGAGTTGAAAAAATTAGGGTTTTTCCCTAAAGTTGAAATTTTTGAACTACTTTTATAAACTTAGTTCCTAAGGGTCCTAAGATAGGTTTCTAAGGGAAGAAATTAAGTTTTTCTTACAAAATGTATTTTCCTAATTTTTAATTATTTTAAATCCGAAAATATATTAATTTAATTATGAATTAGGTGTAAGAGAGAGTTTGACATGTTTATGTGAGGGAATCAATGAAAATGTGTTTTCCAAATTTAGGATTTTAAGGTAATTACGAAAATAAAATTTAATTTTAAAATGCTAAGTGAGTATAGGGGATGGTGTGTAGGGCTATCAAAATTGGACCCGACCCGAAAACCCGACCCAAAAATTTCGGGTTTGGGTTGACCCGAACCCGAAGCAGGTCGGGTTCGGGTCCGGAAAATCGACCCGTTTGTAAAATCGGGTTTGGTTCGAGTTGACCCAGAAACCCAGAATTGATCTGGAATGACCCGGAATCGGCTCTGCCCGAGTCTGCTCGGCTACCCTGAACCCCAGCTGCCCGGCTGCACCGCTCTGCCCGACACTGCCCGGCTCTGCCCGGTTGCCCCTCGCCCTGGCTACCCGGGCTGCCCGCTTGCCCGACAGCCCGCATCGAGGCATCGAGCCCCACGCCGCGTGGGCCACGCGTGACCGCTCGGTCCGCTTCCTTTGCTTGCGACTCACGAGTCGCGTCGCATCAGGCCCGCTGCCTCGCCGGCATTGCTGCTGCTACACCGCTGGTGCGTCGCATCGGGCCCTAATGGTGTGTGTTTAAATAGAAATTTAGGAATGTGACTCTTCTATAAAAAAAGGATTTAAGGGGGTTGAGATGGGAAGCCTGAACATGAATTAGGGAGGGGTCCTTTATTACCATAGCGTAAGGGTTTAGAGAAATTATGTGGGATTAGTGATTTTTACTTGATGTGTGTGTTTCATTTAGGTATTGAACGCGTGGAAAGGAAGAGTTCGTAAGCATAATTGGCGAAGCACATCATATTGAGGTAGTAAATGTTGCACTTTTAAATTTAGAAGAAAATTTAAATTCTTTCCACCATAGCATGTTTTATACTGTTATGAAAATTTTTAGCATTCTTCCAATCGTACTGCTTTTATATCTTAATATGCTCTAAATGTCATGCACATGTTTATTTTTTTATGGTTGACTAATTATATGAACTCATTTGGAAATGGTTTAGAGACAATTGAGCTTATGCTTAATATCATACATATGTTCTTACTCATGTATTATCTTACCTTGCAAGTACATCTCTTATGTGATGGTATATAATGCACTTGTTTCTTTCTAAGGTGATGAATAAAGAATGTACTTAGCTCTTTTCTTTCCTCATGTTATCATGAAATCATGTAACACATTAGGAGGCAATTGACCATATGCATGAATAAGGATCTTTTTATGAATAATTAAAGAATGAATGTATGTGCATGTTGATGCAGAGGTATCATTGGTAAAGGGGCTCTTTAAGCTAAATGGTAAAGGGGTTCTTTGAGCTAAATGGTAAAGGGGCTCTTCTGAGCTAAATGGTAAAGGGGTTCTTTTGAACCAAATGATAAAGGGTTTGGCCAAATAAAATGTACTTGATCAGTACAAAAGAGACCTCCGAGACGGGTGATTATAAGATATATATTACATTATATGCATATAAAACTTCTTATGAGTCATGAAAACACTTCATGTACTGTGTAAAGTGATTCGTTGCAAGCTCAACTAAAGAAAGAGGTTTAACGGTTGACCTAGAGACATGCTACTTAATTTTTATGATTTGTTTAATGTTCCTATACAAAGCATTGACATACATGTTATTTCCCTCGCCTTGCTCTCTAAATTTAATTGAAAAAGCATTTGCCTATCGAGTTATGACTCACCCATGTTGTGAAAAATTTTTCAGGAGATCCTGCGAATAGATAATGGCAGGCCAACCACCGCGCACTTACCGTCGTAGGGAGACGACGGGCGGCAGGTTCTTTTGAGTTTTGTTATTTTGATTATAGATGGATGTTATATGTAAAATTTTTGAAAGAGTTAGATTGTTTGGATTCCTTCTCTTGGAAGAAATCTCTATGTACATGTTTCTTTTGAAAGATGTATGAAAAATGAAAGCTTTACTTGGATTTACTTTAGTGGCTCTTTCATTATATAGTTGAAGATGTTTGGTTTATGTTAAATGATTTGATGTTATGCTTTGAAGGCTTATTTTCATCCTGTCTGACCTCTGTTCCCGGTGACAGAACCATTACGCAACATGAGGCTGAATTTACCATGCTTTCTAAGTATGCCTCTCATTTAATTCCTAATGCATAAGAGAAATGCCACCGCTTCCTTTGTGGCTTGAGGGATATCATTAGACAGCCATTGGTTCCTTTGGGTATTGAAGATTACTCTACTTTAGTTGAGAGAGCACGAAAGATTGAGCTGGATTTACAGAGTACTCAGAGGAGGAGAGATTTCCAAAAGAGAAAGAATGAGGATAGATCAAAGGCTACTCAGTCCTTTCAGTCAGGAAGACCCCATTGAAAGAAGCTTAAATCCAACATTTCAGAGAGTAGCACTTCTACCGCTGTATGCAATAAGTGTGGGAGAACTCATAAGGGAGAGTGTCTCTCTAGCACTAATACATGCTACTGGTGTCATCAACTAGGGCATATGGCAAAGTCTTGTCCTCTCTTACGACAAAAACCTACTACTAAGGCTAGAATAGGTAACACTCTTCCTCAAAGGACAGCTGGCAGGCCAAGAATTATAGAGTACCCCATCACAAGGCCAAGCTCGTCCACCGGTTCAACCAAGAGTTTATGGATTGTCACAACAAGAGGCTAAGGATTCTCCTGATGTAGTCATAGGTATGAGATTTAATTATGTCATTAAATTTCCTATATTATATGAATGGAATGAATGTTATGTTATATATGTTATCAGGGACAATCTTTGTGTGTAACAAACCTGTTAGAGTGTTATTTGATACTGGAGCATCACACTCATTCATTTCAAAAGAGTTTGTTAGATCTACCCACTTGTCTTCCACACTTATGATGAAGCCGTTGTTAGTGTTGATGCCAAATGGAACACATATGGAAACTAATCGGAAGTGTCATGTGGAGTTGACTATTGGTGTCAAGAACTTAAAAGCGGATCTTATTATATTGCCATTAGCAGAGTTTGATACAACCTAAGTATGGATTGGTTGTGTTGCCACTTTGTGATCATAGATTGTAATAAGAAAAAACTTAAATTTTGTATGCCAGGGGAGAGAATTTAAATTCATAGGGGAAAGAGGTATAACTTTCATGATAGTCTCATCCTTAGGGGCATACAAATTATTGAAGAAGGGTTATGAAGGTTTTTTAGCTTATGTTAAGGAGGAGCAGAAAGAAGAGAAGAGATTATAGGAGATACATGTTATGCAAGAATATCTAGAAGGGTTTGCAGATGAATTGCCTGGCTTGCCTCCAAGCAGGGAGATTGATTTTACCATTGAGCTGGTTAGTGGAGCGGATCCTGTTGCTAAAGCCCCTTATCGGATGGCGATAAAAGAGTTGAAGGAACTAAAAGATCAATTGCAAGAATTGCTTAATAAGGGATTCATCAGGCCTAACACTTCTCCTTGGGGTGCTTCTGTACTTTTTGTAAAGAAGAAGGATGGAAGTTTAAGGCTTTGCATAGACTACAGAGAATTGAACAAGCTGACTATAAAGAATAAATACACTCTTCCGACAATTGATGATTTGTTTGATCAGTTGGAGGGTGCCTCTGTGTTTTCCAAGATAGACTTGAGATCAGGATACTATCAGCTTAAGATTAGAGAAGAGGACATAGCAAAGACAACATTCAACACTAGATATGGGCATTATAAATTTGTGGTGATGCCATTTGGACTTACAAATGCCCCTGCTGTGTTTATAGACCTCATGAACAGAATCTTTAAGCCATTTATGGATCTATTTATGATAGTCTTCATAGATGATATATTGTTGTATTCCCCAAATAAAGAGATACATGCAAATCACTTGAGGATGGTGTTAAATGCATTGAAAGGAAATGAATTGTATGCTAAGTTCTCCAAATGTGAATTTTGGATGAAGAGTGAACTTTTTAGGACATGTGATCAGTATTAGAGAGATTTCTGTGGATCATCACAAAGTACAAGCTATAGCAGATTGGCCTCGACAAGCTACCGTGACGGAGATCAGGAGCTTTTTGGATTTAGCTGGTTACTACAAAAGATTTGTTGAGGGGTTTTCTCGAGTAGCTATGCCATTATCTAGATTGACCCAAAAGGCAGTGAAGTTTGTATGGACTGATAAATGTGAAGAAGCTTTTCAAAGGTTGAAACAGTGTTTAATGACTGCTCCAGTCCACATTGAAAGATAGGATAAGGGAAGCTTTGTCACAAGATACAGAATTTGAGAAAATCTTGAATATGGTGAAGGTAGGTCACATGGAGGAGTTTGAGCTTGATGAGGATGAACTACTACGATATAGAGGTAGAATTTGCATCTCTGATGTTGGAGACTTAAGGAAGGACATTCTTCAAGAAGCTCACTATTCAAGTTATACCATTCACCCAGGTAGTAATAAGATGTACCAAGATTTGAAGGAATATTTTTGGTAGCCAGGGATGAAGAGAAGTGTAGCAGAAATGGTGGCTAAGTGTACAGTTTGCCAAATGGTTAAGGTAGAACATCAAAAGCCAGGAGGTTTATTGCAGCTTTTACTTATACCGGAATGGAAGTGGGAAGACAGTCATGGATTTTATAGTTGGTTTACTCATTTGAAAATGGTTTAGAGACAATTGAGCTTATGCTTAATATCATACATATGTTCTTACTCATGTATCATCTTACATTGCAAGTACATCTCTTATGTGATGGTATATAATGCACTTGTTTCTTTGTAAGGTGATGAATAAATAATGTACTTAGCTCTTTTCTTTCCTCATGTTATCATGAAATCATGTAGCACATTAGGAGACAATTGACCATATGCATGAATAAGGATCTTTTTATGAATAATTAAAGAATGAATATATGTGCATGTTGATGTGGAGGTATCATTGGTAAAGGGGCTCTTTGAGCTAAATGATAAAGGGGCTCTTCTGAGCTAAATGGTAAAGGGGTTCTTTTGAACCAAATGGTAAAGGGTTTGACCAAACAAAATGTACCTGATCAGTACAAAAGATACCTCCGAGATGAGTGATTATAAGATATATATTACATTATTTGCATATAAAACATCTTATGAGTCATGAAAACAATTTATGTATTGTGTAAAGTGATTGGTTCCAAGCTCAACTAAAGAAAGAGGCTTAATGGTTGACCTAGAGGCATGCTACTTAATTTTTATGATTTGTTTAATGTTCCTACACAAAGCATTGACATATATGTTATATCCCTCGCCTTGCTCTCTAAATTTAATTGAAAAAGCATTTGCCTATTGAGTTATAACTCAACCATGTTGTGAAAAATTTTTCAGGAGATCTTGCGAATAAATAATGGCAGACCAACCACCGCGCACTTACCGTTGTAGGGAGACGACGGGATGCAGGTTCTTTTGAGTTTTGTTATTTTGATTATAAATGGATGTATATGTAAAATTTTTGAGAGAGTTAGATTGTTTGGATCCCTTCTCTTGGAAGAAATCTCTATGTACATGTTTCTTTTGAAAGATGAATGAAAAATAAAAGCTTTACTTGGATTTACTTTAGTGGCTCTTTCATTATATAGTTGAAGATGATTTGATGTTATGCTTTGAAGGCTTATTTTCATGCTGTCTGACCTCTGTTCCCGCCTCGCCTATGCGAGCTTACCGGGCCGGGTCGTGACAATAATATCATGTGAGATATTTTCAAACTTTTTGTATGCATCAACTTCCACCTCATTTGATTTCATGGGACTTTTTCACATCTCTATGTTTTATGTTTATTGCATTAACTATCAAATTTGGCTAGTTCTTAATATATTCCATAAGGAACAAAAGATTAAGAAACTTCATCTGATTTGTCCAAGGTACAACTCCAAAAGCAAGAATACTTTTACTAAGCAAAATTATAAATTGATGAGTGTTGCATTGATTTTTTTTCTTATAATACTTCCTTGGCGTGCTTGTAATTTTATTATTTATTTCTTTTTTTATTTAATTCTTTTTGACATAATCTCTTTTTTTTTTTAATCAAGTTCATATTCAATAATTTTGACAGATTATTATGTTCAAATTTTCTCAGTAAAATTTTTGGCATTATTCCGGCGTCTCCCCCGCATTGGGGGTATCTATAGGAATTCTAGGTCTAGCCACCACGAGCAATAAATCCATATATAGTTGGTGTCCATTTACGTAGACACCGCGGCCGTAATCTTCAGTCCCACCATGCGTAATAAAGGCGTGTATGGGGTCCTTGAATGTACCTATTTGAAAGCACAATTATTTCTCCTCGTACGGGTACTTATAAGTAACCCCGCTTCGCCGTAAGCGTCGCACCGGGCTTCCATCCCACAACGCGCAATAAACACGTGTATAGGCGGTTGTCCGGTGCGTTGCGAACGTCGAAGACGTGATTTGAGCTTTAAGTTTGACGAATAATATATCCTGACAAGCAAGTAAGATGATGAAAAGCAAGTAAGACGACGATGACAGAGATTTGCGGCGAGGCTGGAAAGTTTTATTACTTTTATTTTCTGATTTTTTTTTTGTTTTATATATATATATATAAATAGAGAGAGGAAGGTTAAGAGAGTTTGGTGGCTTTTATATGAACAGACAAGTGGTGAAGTTGGGATTGGAGGAGTTGTAAATATGAAGATCTAGTGGAGTGGGCTTGTGGATTGATGACTGGTGGAGTTAATGAGAGGTTGAGGGCTGTATAGATGTGAGAACGAATGGAAGGGAGTAAGAGCTGCTATATGAATCGGCTGTTTGTATGTAATGATTGGAGGGATAAAGCATAGAATAGTAGGCATGTAGAGAAGTAGAAGAGGGGGAAGGTTTGGCAAGGTGGAGCTCGAGCTGCTGTTGGAGGAGAAGCTGAGACTTGAAAAAGCTTGTGAACAGGAGCGAAGTGATGGATAGATGCGTGAACTAGAGAATGAGATAGAGACTTGGGTTGTATTATTCTTGATTTTATTATTTAGCAGAATAAGGCGGTTGAGAACATGCATCAGGACGCGTAAGTATACAGAATGACTTGTATGCGACAGAGAAAATCAATCTTTGTGGAAGGAATGAGCTCATTATTTTTTTTATTGTTATGATTATCCCTTAGCCATACAGAGGCGGTGCAAAGCAAGGGCAAGAGACACGTTTATTTGAGAGCATACACATGTCAGAATTTGAATCATTATATTCATTTAAAATTATACACTTACCCTTATTTTAAAGATAATGAATAAAGACTTAGTACTTATATATTAGCAAAATTTAGAATAAAAAGGTCACAGAATTTTATATGTAATGATTATATAAAACAAAATTATAATATTTTAATAATTATAAGGTTACATAAATATATCATGAAAATATAGATAATTACATATTAATATAACATAAAAATATATGTGCAGAATTTAGGTTTATATTTAAATTAAAAAGATAAAGTAAATTTTAATATTATATTATATTTTATTATTTATATCTATTTATTATTCTTTATTACTATTATTTATTTATCATTTTTTTATACTTAATTTGTGTGTTGTCAACGCCTCATACGAATCAAATTTTACATTTTTGCTTGTGCAAGGATCCATGCGATATAGTCATTTTCTAGTATGTTCGACATTCTGAACATGACGAAGATATTCATTTTGCAAACAAACGACATTTGGGCAGCATCACGTATGTCCGTAGTCCATCAATTTTGATCGCTTTCGTTCAATTTGATTGTGAGGGATCCCTCTTTGGTTAAATTCGATGCTCTAAACTCATCGATGAAGCCTGTTTAACAAGTGGAAGCTATTTGGATAGTTTTTGCTAGCATCGCATCCACTAACACATTGGCACATACGAACAACTTCTTGTTGGTATATTGGATGTCCTGAATGCATCGATATGATCCATTTGGTAATCGGACGAAGTTTAAATCATTGCATTATGATCGAGACACTCTGATCTTCGTTATCGATGATGTATTGTTTACCAACAATAATCTATCATCATCTCTTCTGCTTGCATTGACTATGGTAGATCTATAGAGGTCAACAAAGCCAGCCTCTCTCTATTCTCTTAAGTTGAATAAATCTTTTGGAGACGGATGTTATAGCTTGATACTAGTAGTGTTGCTTTGGGTTAACCCCCAAGTAAATGGTTTTCTATGAAACCTGATTTCATACTTATAATTTATTTATTTTGTTGCATTATTCGTTATTAGTGTTGATAAAGTAATTGCATCAGCATAGTTTAATACATTTCATGTTATTGTTTATAAAATTAATTCAGATGATCGGAATGCATCCATTTCCTCTTTCCTTTCTGCTTGCATTTATTTTCATTGATCATGCAGGGTAACAGTTCAAAACCCGATGGATTATTGGAAATCATCAAGGCTGGAGCTATGGGTCTAAAGCTGCATGAAGATTGGGGAAGCACCCCTGCAGTAATTGACAATTGCTTAGCAGTTGCTGAACTTTTTGATGTCCAGGTAATTTAGATAATTTTTTTTTGGCTGATAATCATTCCAACGGACTAGCTCTGTTTATTTGTGGCTTGGCTTTAATTAACCAGGTCAACATCCACACAGACACTTTAAATGAATCCGGATGTGTGGAACACACTATAGCTGCATTTAAGGGTAGAACAATACACACATACCACAGGTATGAATTAGTGCATATTTCAATTTTCAACCATTAAAAACCGTTGTCTAGTGATTTTTTCCAGAAACATAAATCTGCTTACCTTTGGCTCTGTTTCGTAAGCTTTTTATGAACAAATGAAGAAAACAATTTGTTGCTCGACTGAAAATACTTTAAGAGGTACAATAAGCTATTAATATAAATGTAGCTTCGTGCTTCAACTGCCATTTGATGGATGATGGTTTAAAGTTATGTTTTGCTAATGCAACTAGAATGATGCAATTTTTGTAGGGTTGCAAATGAACCGAGCCGAGCCGAGCTTCAGTCTGTTCGAGTTCAAGCTCGTTTGTCAAAACCATGTTCAAGCTCGGCTCGAAGCTCATCGAGATTTTTGGATAGGTGTTCGAGCTCGGGCTCATTTAAAATGACCACGTTTGAGCTCGACTCGTGTTCAAATTTGAGCTTATTTAATCTCATGCTTCGTGAGCCTCTTATCGAGCGACTCGTTTATAACGAGACAACGATAATTTACAATTTTTTTTTAATTAAAAACAAACCAAGCAACACACCGTCCCGACAAGGAAAACCCGCCCAACCCGCCAGCTTCTCGCAATTCTGCAATTTGCGTTTAGATGTCTTTGTTTTTATATAGCAAAAGTATTTCATTCCAGCCGGTGTGGGACTAAACGCTCACATCATTTTTTTTAGTTTGTTGATGCCACAGAGGAGAAAGAGCGGGCGAGTCCAACGGGAATTTAAAAACAATTTTTTTTTGTTCTCAGCGGGAATTGGGACTTGAGGCGGGAGTTTAATAAAATTTTTATATTTAATAAAATTTTAATAGGTGATTTAAATAAAAATATTTCTAATTAGTTAGATTAGTAAAAATATATATTAAAAATATGTCTAATGAAAATGGTTAAAGTTTAAAAAATTAAATGAGTAAATATAAATTATTAAATGAGTATATTTAATAGTATTTATTTTTAAAATTCTAATTGAGATCTAATTGAGCTTCTTAGTCGAGCTCTAATCGAGCTTGTTCACGAGCTTCTAAGCGAGACTGTTCATGAACATAAATGAACTGAACAATACGCTGTTCAAGCTCGTTCATTTAGCTATCGAGTATTTATCAAGAGTGTTCAAACTCGTTTGTTTATCTTATCAAATGAATATGAACGAGCCCTTATCGAGCCGAACCACGAGTTGCTCGTCGAACGCTCGGTTCATTTGCAACCCTAAATTTTTGTATATTATATAAAAGATTTTAGGATTTCTAGATATAAGACCACTAAATAAGTAAAATTTTAAATTGCATGGAGCTATAACTTTTGGTGAGTGAGTGTTCCAAAAAATAAAAAGAATATTAAAAATAAAACATTACCTTGGTGTAAACAAAATTTTATGTAACATATTTTATTTTTTGTGTTAATTCTTTACGGCAAAACTAGGGAATCCTTGCAAATGTTGAAACAATTTGCATTTTTAAGAATTTGAGGCTTGTTAGTTTTAGATATTATTTTTTACGCATTAAAAATTGCATGCGTAAGAAATATAAGTGTATAAAATTTGATGCTTTTTAAGATAAAAAGAATTTTGTAAAAAATGCCTAATCTGCTTAAGGAAAGAATAGAGCATAAGAGATAATATCTTAAGATTGCTATTCCTTAAAAGCCACAAATGCATGCAGTTATGACAACATGCTGTCGCTAGTCATCATGCAGATGCAAAAAGTCATATGCATAGCTTCGTTTGCATGCACATTACTTGCACTAGCTTTATCCATCAGAGAAATTGATACAATATTGAATTTCCCTTTCTAAACAAAAGCATGGCATATGAATCGTAATAAATATAACAGTATGTTGTATGAGATCATAATCATAACAGTGGCTGAGCATATGGAATTGTATTTATAAAAAGAATATAACATATAGAATCATTAGCGTCTACTGTAGATCAAATTACATTTTACATAGATAGTAATATCGTGACCTAGGAACCGTAAATATAAACTTTAAACTACAAAATGATCATGTCATTTATAGAATCCTAAAGAAATGTAACATTGCATGTATGATTCATAACAATATGAAGAATATTAAAGAATTCAAGTGGAATTATAGCATATTGCATGAAGAAAATTTTATCAGAAAAACCTTTATGAACTAGCGGAATACATAGGTAATAGGTCTAGACTAAGGAAACATTACTCCGGAAGAGAATTTTAATTTTGCACCTTAGCGACATCAAGTGGTTGGCTCATTCACTCCATGTCAACTTATCATTGTTCCATTTCTGAAAAAATAGGCATAATCTCATGTATAAGACTTCCACAAATAAATCACTTAGATTATTAACATACAGCCTATTGTTCCCTCTTTTCTAATCAACCCAACAACCATTTTAAGATCTCTAAATAGTGGTTTACATCTTTAAAAGTCATACATATATGCGCGCGCGCACATACAGAAACACACATACACATACATACATACATATATATATATATATATATATATACTTTTTTTTTTTTGTTTTATACGGCGGCAGGTCAACAATATATATATATAACTTGAAAAGATTTTATTAAGGATGCACCTTCTAAGTTTTCCTTCTTGTTTGCGCACTCAGTTTAATGATTTTTCTTAAATGGCCTGCTTTAAGTTGCATTGATTGACCTCCTAGCTCAGTCTTATTTGCGAATTTATGTTACTTTTATATTTTATGCTTAACAGATTTATTTGCTATAAAATAGTAAATACACAACAGCAACAACAACCCTTTATCCCACTATGTGGGGTTGGCTACATGAATCCTTTTTCTCCATTGTGTCATGTTAAGAGTCAAATTCTTGTCTAAATCTAATAAAAAAATATCATTTCTAATATTTTCTAACCCAGTCTTTTTATGTTTACCTCTTTCTTTCTTAACATAAGTCAAATCTTATACATCTACTTTCCTAAACGAGTTATCAGAAGCCCATCGTTTTATGTGACTAAATCATCTAAGGAGACTCTAATCTTATCTTCCACTGGAGCCACTCGAACCTTTTCACGTATATGCTCATTTCGAATTCTACCTTTAAGAGTAAAGCCACTCATCCACTTAAGCATCCTCATCTCTGCAACACTTAACTTAATAGTATGCTTCTCTTTTAATGGCCAACAGTTTGCAACATAAAGCATTGCAGGTCTCACTACCATCTTATATAATTTCCCCCTAAGTTTGAGAGGGACTTTTCTATCGCACAGCAAGCCCGATGCATTCCTCCCCTTCAACCATCCAACTTGAATTTTACTATTAATATCCTCATCGATTTCACCATCACTCTTGATAATAAACCCAAGATATCTAAAACATGTGCTCTTATTAATGATTTATTTTCCCGAAGTCACAATCTTCCCACTTGATATATTATTATTAAAATTACACTCTATATATTAAATTTTAGATCTACTCAAACAAAAGCCTTTAGACTCCGTGGTTGACCTCCATAATTCAAGTTTACCTTTAACTCCCTCTCTAGTCTTATTAACAAGAAGAATATTATCAGCAAAAAGCATAAACCATGGTACAAACTCTTGCAAATGTCTAATGAGAACATCCATGACTAAAGAAAAAAGATACGGGCTTAGGGATGATCCTTGATGTAGTCCAACTGAATTTGAAAAATACTTGGTCAAACCACCTTGTGTTTGAACACAAGTACGTCAACTATATACATATGTTTAATGACTTGAATATAAGCATTATTAACCCCTTTCTTATGTAGAACTCTCCATAGCAGTTCTCTTGGAACTTTATCATATGCTTTCTTTAAATCAATAAAAATCATATGTAGATCCTCCTTATTCTCTCTATACTTCTCCATCAAACCTCTTAATAAATGTATAACTTCAATAGTAGATCTAACTAGCATGAATCTAAATTTATTTTGAGAAACATTAGTGTCATATTGCAATCTATGCTCCATAACCCTCTCCCATAGCTTTAAAGTATGACACATTAACTTAATTCCTTTATAATTCGCACAATTTTGTGCATCACCTTTATTCTAAAAAATAGGAATAACACACTTATTTTTCACTCATCTGGCATCCTTTTATTCTTCAAATTAATATTAAAAAGTTTAGTAAGCCAAGAAATTCCCTCATCTCCTAAGCATTTCCACACCTCTATTGGAATATCATCAGGTGCAACAGCTTTTCCACACTTCATTTTCTTTAAAGCCTCTTTAACTTTGATTTTATTAATATGCCGATAAAAACGAAAATCTTTATTTTCATTTAGCTGCTAAGGTCACTAAAGTCAATCACATGCTCATAATCTTCATTTAAAAGTTTAGCGAAATATCTCATCCACCTTTGTTGAATATCCTCTTCTAATAAAAGCACTTTTTGATCTTCATTATTTTTACACTTCATTTGAACTAAATCCTTAACTACAAATTTTTTAATTTTTTAATTTTTCTTTGATTCTACCACAAACTAGTTTAACTATTTGTACCTTTTCTTTTAATACTTAAAATACATCTTTTGTAACATTCTTAATATCACTAGCTACTTTTTTCCCACATAATACTGATCCTATGCATGCACAGTAAAAATCTTAAGATCTAGAATCTTACTTTCTAAAATATTTTTATTGATATTCTTTAAATGCTCCAATCTAATCCTTAAACAACAATTTACTTTATTTTTTATGCTCTGTCCTTTCAACTTAAAGTTCAAAACTAATAAATGATGTTGGGTGCATAAAAATTCACTTGGAATAACTTTACAATTTTTGTAATTTAAACGATTTATTTTTTATATAAGAAAATAATAAATCTGAGTTTTATTATATCCATTCTTATAAGTGATGATTGTTTAAAGGCAGCAAATTATAGGATTCTAGAAGTCGAAATGGTACGGTTTTGATGATTGCACATGTAAGTTCTGCTTTGCTATGGAATATAAATTAAGTGCAAGAAGAAGCAGGTTACGGAACATGTTCGATCATTATGTTAGCTAAGGAATATTTCATTATTTATCCAATAAAGAGAAGACTGGTAGGTTTGAAGATGGACATTGAATATGCAGTTATGAAGATGGGAAAAGGGATGGCAGACCATCAACAAAAATTTTTAGAACATCAAATTATTATCAGTCTTATCTCATGATTGCAGTGTCTAGTTGGTGTGCCATGTTTAATTTATGCATAATTTCTTATGTTTTTTTTTTGGTTTGATTATTATGTCTTTTTTCATTTGTTATTACTTTGATATTTTGCAATGTATCTTAGTCTGTCATTTGAAACAAAGCCTATTATTATAAATTGGGCTGACGGGTATGTACTTGAGGTCTTTTAATTCATATAGTAGATCATTTACTGAAAATTTGTTGTTGCTTTTCCTTCTTTTTTGTATAATGGTATCGGCAAATTATTGGGTCAGGTGACCGAACCCATCTCTGCGTTCGGTCACCAATAGAAAGACGACATTTGTCAGGCATTTTTTTAATTTAATATCTTTGCTTTATGTCTTGTCAGCCTTAGCGACCCGACCCGATAACCTTTATTGAACTTTTAAGCATTTGCCGCCTTTTTTTTGCAATTTGAAACCCGCGAAACACGTAAATAGCTACTCCTGTAGAAGAAAAAACGAGCCAGAAAATTGCAGAGAAGAAATGGACTGCTCAGCGAAGAGGGAGGTGGAAGAGGGCATGGAAGAGGGAGTGCATGAATCGGAAAGGATGCATGAATCGGAAGGGCTGGTTCATGAATCGGAATCAGAACCTAACTTAGCTGGAAATTCCTCTGGTTTCGACATATCGGTAAGTTTCTTGGATAAACGAGTTAGAAAGTTGTAAAGAGTCAGTTTTAATCTCATCGCCGCAGAAAAAGGGCGTAGGTTTCAGCTCATTAGAGTTCTAGGATCTTAGATTTTGCGATTTTTAGGCAGAATAAATTTTTTTTGTCCGAAAAGTAAAAAAAACTCTAATGTTGTTGCTTAGCTTTCATTATTGTTTTTAGGATGAAGATGATAAAAAAAAAACAGAACTTGTTTGATATTTACTTGCGCTTTACGTGCGCTTAACTTGCGCTTTACTTGTGTTTTAACATTTCAGGCTATTTATAAAGATGAGACAGAAGCATATGAATGTTTTTGCACTTATGCTCACGATAATGGCTTTAGCGTCCGAAAGGATCATCACAGTTTTTGGCCAAATTCTAGGAAGATAAAATCGAAGGACTTTGTTTGTTCAAAAGCTGGTTTCAAGAAAAGTTATGATCTTAATTCAAGAAAGAGATTCACTAGACCAGATGTCAGAACTGGTTGCCCAGCTATGGTGAGGTTTGTCACAGATGAAGATGGTTACTGGCATGTCAAAAGATTTTTTGAATCCTACAACCATAAATTATCTAGCCCAGCCGACCGACACCTTTTGAGATCATGTAGGAATGTTGTTGAGGAAAAAGCTTCCGTCCTAAAATCGATGATAGATGCAGGGATTAGAACCGTTGATGCATATGCCTACCTTGCAGAGAAAGTTGGTGAATGTGAGAATATCGGATTCTCTAAGAGGGATGCCTACAATTTTACTCAGAAGGAGAAAAGAGCAAGGATTGAAATTGATGACACTAATTCTTTGATTCAATTATTTAAAGATCGACTAGTTGAGGACCACATGTTCACATGGGATGTTCAATATGATGATTAGGATAGATTGTTAAATTTTTTCTATGTTGATGGCAGAAGCAGGATAGATTATGAATGTTTTGGAGATGTGTTGATTTTTTATACCAGTTACAGGCTGAACAAGTCTAATTTTGTTTGTGCGCCATTTGTTGGTGTTAACAATCATTGGCAGAATATTTTGTTTGGGATTGCTTTTTTGTCAGAAGAAACAATTGAAAGTTTTACATAGTTGTTTAAAATTTTTGTACGAATAATGAGTAATAAATATCCAACAATAATATTCACTGATCAGGACCAAGCTATGGCCAAAGCCATAGAAGTTGCATTACCTCACACTCGTCATAGATTATGCCAATGACACATATTTAAAAAGGTTCCATCAAAAGTTTCCATCTACAATAGCAATAATAAAGTTAGAGGACTCTTCCATAAGTGTATGAGGTGGTGTGATTCTGAGGAAGTGTTTGAGGAAGCATGGGATGAAATGATCAAGGAAGGGAATCTTCGTAACCATGAATGTTTGCAGGATCTTTATAAGATAAAGAGAAAGTGGTCAACTGCTTTCAACAAGGATTGCATATCAAATGAGCACAGAAGCTCAAGATATAAATACCTCTAAAACTAAAAAAAATTCAAATATCGTTTTGGGCACTCACACAGCACAAGAAAATCACTCTATACATGCTTTTCTCTAGCGTGGTGGGAGGGAACCCGGTGCGGCGCTTGCGGCGAGGTAGGTAGGCCGTGCAGACGCTTTTCTCTGGCGTGGCGAGACAAACTTAAGTAATCATGTATGTGCCGTCATGCGTTTGGGGAAAGAACTATATATTTTAAACAAATACATCAAAAGACCCATGTACGCCTTTCTCTAGTGTGGTAGGATTGAAGATGATGGCCATGGTGTCCCCCGACACCTACCATAAATTTTTTCTCTAGCGTGGTGGGAAGGCCCAACTCTCAAAATTTTTTCTAAACAGGAGAGACGTTGGAATACTGTCGAAATTTCAAATGATAGGGGGCTTGACTTAGATAATTAACAGGGAACAGAATTTGAATAGAATTACATGGAACTAGAATTTAAATTAATAAATGCACAATCAAATTGAAGTAATAATGCTAATTAAAGATCTTGATCATTAAAATGAATATAAATGAACAAACAAGGGCTCGTGGCATGTAAAGAATAGTAAAAACATACAACTAACACCCGCATATAATTTTGGACACGATCATAATGCTTACATAAACACAATAGTTCATTTTTGTGAGGAGGGAGATTTGTAATGAGCACACAACCTCTCTTATGGGCGATAACGGGAGGATAGAGGACTATAAATAATACAATTGCATTCTCAATCTACTTGCAAATAAATGCATTAAACTCCTACAAGCAAATAGGGTTGACGTGTTAATTCACCTGCAAGCTATAGTGATTGACGTGCGATGAATGCGACGGATTCCCTATGCCCTATGAGTATAAATAGGGGATGCGCAATGAATACAACAGCCTCTATGTAATTAAACATATCCATTTGCTCACAAACAATAAAACTCCTTACAAACACATACAATGCAAATTGTAATGAATACTACGTCCCTTCAATCGACATCTGTCACACCCCAGTTTGGCCACCCCTTACGGTCAATCTAGAGTATAATAGATAAGGAAATAAATCTATTTAGATTCTCCTAATATTTCAGCTTATTAAACTCCACACTTTTAGTAATAGGAAGCATGTAATGTACCTCAAGTAACATCAAATATAATCAAAGTAAATACAGAGCTCTACTATAACTTTTAAATTTTACTTACATACACAAAAGTCTGCACAGCTATCGTTCAGATCTCTTTTTAGATTTTTTGTACACCCAAAACATATGTACACAAAAAAAAGAACAGTCACCTTTTAAATGCCCTACGGGCTGCTTTCCCTTTTCTGTAGTACAACCACTGCTAATGAGCTATGACTCAATGAAATACACAAACAATGCATAAGAAATAATAATAATAATTTTTAAGCATTACGAATTTCAGAACATTAATGTTAACATAGATAAAATAGATTAAAATTTTATACTAATCGTAAGAAATATATGACATTACTTTCCATCTTAGTATCTCTTCTACATTTTGAACAAATCATATGATAACTATAAGCCTTTGTTCTCTTTCAGCTTTTCAATTCATGGTTACTCTCTCAATCGATAATTTTATTAGTGAAAGCACGAGGAAAGGAGATTCAGGAGGATGGTGGTGAATTGGAAAGTGTTTTCCATTGAGGGCTGGCACATGGAGCCCCCTAATGCCTCGAGCTTTTTTATGATGCTTGTGCCTAAGCTTGGTTGAGGTGTGCCTCACCTTACTAGCATGAGGCTTATGCTTCACCTGATTTATATATATATTTTTATTAAAATTTACATAAATCCTAAACTAAAGACGCGAACAACTCATGTCTTCGTGTACCCCAATGCAGAAGTTACTTCCTCTTAACTGCCTCGACCTCCAAACTACCGCCTTTGCCATAGTCACCATCGGGAATCACTTGAAAGCCGCACACCACCACAACTTCCTCAAAAAATTTTAGAGTATTATTCTCATCTTTATGTTGATGAAAAATATTATGAAAGAGATAGATGATTGAAATAAATAAAGAAGAAACAATTTAAAGGTATTGAACTCCATAGGATGAGGTCGGGAAGAGACAAATTTGTTATGTCAACGACTCAAATAAAGATTCCGTCAGTCATGACAATATAAATGATTTCTGTTCTTGTCAATTATGTCAGCTTTTTTTAACAATTAAATATGGATGAGTAGCGAGCTGAGAAAGAAGGAATTTGGAGTTGCAGTTTATGTTATAGGATTCTTTATGAAATTTCTATATTTCATGTTATTTTTCTCTTTTAATAGTTGGATTTCAATTCTATTTCAAACAATTTATTACTCACCTCTTTACATTATGTGCGATTTTTTATTTCATATGAATGTCAATTTGTTATTTTATAGTTCAATAGAAAATTAATATGTTGTTATTTAACATATTATTTGGGTTTATACAAAAATATTTTTAACCTTTATTTTCACATTACGCAATTTTCAGATTTGGAGGCTTACGCCTCAAATATTTTGAGGCTTACGCGTCAAATGCCTTGAGGCTTCGGCCTCGCCTCATGAAAGAAAAATCCCTCAATACCCAATTGTGCAATTTTAAACCTTCGCTTCGATCCTCTAACCCAATCGGATCTTAACCCATGACTTAGCTGGATCGAGGACCTTCTTCCGATTTTCCTCATAGACGGAAGTCATTGCTCGTCTAGTCAAACCTATTTCATTCGATCCAGTCGTCTTAGCCGCAAGCAAGATGAAACTCGCGCCAATCTTGCTCCCATTGACTCTTAGTGTCGATCTCGACCCTAGGCGATCGAACCTCTAAGCTTGCCGACCGCACATGAACTCCATATTCTCATCCTCACCCGTACCCAAGCAACTTACGACTTACAACCTAGCCTTTATTGATCATCGATAGCCCGATTCCTTCTCGACAGTTACTCTGAATCCAACCCTATCTAACCTCAATCGAACACAAACAGCCCCCAGACTTCCACTACTCTATCTCTATTCCACTCTTTCCCAACTCCACTTTACGTGCACACAGTGAGCTCTCAAACTCCTACAAACTCCCTCTCTCAAAACCACTTAACAACATCACTCTCACTGTAACAGAGAGTTTGAACTATTATTTTTCCTATCTTAATATTATTAATAGTATAAGTAATGTTATTTATAGTATTAGCAATTAGTATTATTATTATTAATAAAAAAGAAGAAAGAAAAAAGAAAAAAGAAAAAAAAGAAGAAGAAATTAAACAAAAAAAGAAGAGAAATGAATTCAAATAAAAAGAGAAAATCTGTGTTTTTTGATCGATCCCTCTGTTAACATCACATCGCCACAGTTAACTCTTACACTAAGATATAAATACCTCTAAAACTAAAAAAAAAAAAATTTAAAAATCACTTATACACACTTTTCTCTAGCGTGGTGGGAGGGAATCCGGTGCGGCGCTTGCGGCGAGATAGGTACGCCGTGTACACACTTTTCTCTTTTCTACAGTACAACCACTACTAATGAGCTATGTCTCAATGAAATACATAAATAATGCATTATAAATAATAATAATAATTTTTAACCATTAAGAATTTCAGAACATTAATGTTAACATGGATAAAATAGATTAAAATTTTATACTTATCATAAGAAATACATGACATTACTTACCATCTTAGTATCTCTTCTACATTTTGAAATAAATTATATGATAGCTATAAGCTTTTGCACTCTTTCAGCTTTCAAATTTAAGGTTGACTCTATATTCTCCACTTTTAGAATTGAAGTTGCTCTCTCAATCAAGGTTGGGTCCATATTCCTAACTTTTAGAATGGAGAGTATAGGCTTACATCGTTAGGTCTTTTGCCTTTACTTGTGCGGGCTTATCCCCTATATATGACTTAAATCACTTGCTTTTTTTGTAGAATCATCTATTGAATCAATGATCTATATCACTAGAATCAACTATAACAAACATATTGAAATAGATGGGCATACATGATATTACATGAAAGGCATGTTATCATAAATATAACAAATATTAATTCACAAATATATAAATTTTGAACCGATTGGGTATCTCACCTCGCTAGGAATGCATTCTCCTAGAGTCGGCTTTCTTTTCCTCTTGTACACCATCTCTACCACATTTCTCCTCATTCAACTCAAATTCTTTTCTTTCCTTCAAAATTTCGTCCCTACTTCTTTCCTTTTCTTTCTCTTTTCCTTACTAGTTTCAACCAACAACCACTGATTTCTGCAGCCTGATTTCAGCAACTTGACATTAAAAAAAATCTCTTATGACTTCCAAAAACTAGTATTAGCAAACCTTATCTTAGAAAATACTGATGTAAGTAACCCACAACAGCTCTCACCTGATTTTTGAAATTTTCTGCAGCAACCCTTACATGATTTCCTCCTTAAATCTGAATTCAATTCCCATCCTAGTAGCTACAGCACCCACATACGGCAGACCCACCTCCGTCTCCTTGCTTGCAAGATACTTCATTAGGAATTCCAGCTAGTGGAGAATGAAATGAGTAAATGGAAAGGCTTTTAGTTATTTGATTAATTAATATACTACCCATTCCACTATCTTTCCACTCAGCTTTATTCTCAGCCACATGATTCAGCCCCATGATTCCACTATACATTATAATATACATATTCTAAATTCCACTAAGTTCTTGCTCTATTGCTAACTCCTAGATGAATTAAGGGAAAGATCAACCAATGCATGCTAGCTTAAGTGGAATTTGAGAAATAAAATCTGAAATGCATTAATTGTGCATAAACCTAATACTTAGATTTACATTAAGGGGCTGTTTGGTTGCCTGTAAAGTAACGCAGTGTAAAGTAAATGCAGTGTAAAGTAAATGTAGTGTATTTCAAATATTTTGAGGTTGTTTGGTTGTCTGCAAAGTAAACACAGGAGAACTATTTCCCTTATTTGATTAGATATATCCAAAGTAAAATAAAATCAGTGCATTTGTGATTTTTTTTAATTATAACTAGTGTATTTTTTTTTGTCATTATAACACAGGCAAAATGATCACCCTGACAGACCTTTACTCCGTCCTCACAGCCATAGTGCCACTCTACGTCGCAATGATCCTCACTTACGGCTCTGTCCGGTGGTGGCGGATCTTTTCGCCGGAGCAGTGCTCCGGCATCAACCTCTTTGTAGCCATCTTCGCAGTTCCACTCCTCTCCTTCCACTTCATCTCCACCAAAGACCCCTACGCCATGAACTTCCGATTCGTCGCCGCCGATACTCTTCAAAAGGTGATCGTTCTCGCCGCACTCGCCGTTTGGGCTCGGCTCGCTACTCATGGCTGCCTCGATTGGTCCATCACGCTATTCTCCCTCTCTACGCTCCACTACACACTGGTCATGGGAATTCCCCTCCTCATCACTATATACGGACCATACTTTGGATCACTCATTGTCCAGATTATCGTTCTCCAGTGCATCATCTTGTATACTTCTTAGCTGTTTTAACAGTCCTTCAAAGAATGCGGCGATGGACTTTACTTTCAGCCGTCGCCGTCGGCGACGGCGGCGAGAGTGGTGTTGAGCTTTCTTGAGATTCATCTGAGCTTCGCCGCCAGTGGAATTGTCGTCTTCGAGGCGGTAATCGAGGCGAATGCAGCTGTGGTGATAGGGGCGATGAGAGGATGGTCGTCGCCTGTGAGAGCGGAGCCGGAGCCGGTGGTTTGGTTAATGTTGACTGGTTCGGTGGTGGTGGAATTACTGCCGCCAGGTTTGTAAATGGCTTCAAGCTCGCTGAAGAGTTTGTAATTGTTTCCTGGATGGGAATTCTCCAACTCCTCTGTAATTCCTCTGCTTCGCTTAGCGAAATGGTGCTCGGCTGACTGCTCTTTGCACCACTTGTTGTTGCTGTTAATGTAGTCTAAATCTAATGGCCGCTTGAAAAGAGTTATAATTATAAAATAAGAAAAAAGTAGAACTTTTGAATTTCGGATCTTTAACGATAGGTAGGTAGTATTTACCAAAATGGCTCCTTTATGGTGCAGTCTTCTCTATTCCATGAACGTAATTGGCTCTCTGAGGCATTTTCGCCGTGGAGAATGCTGCCGCTGCTGTCGTCGACGACGGAGAGTTTAAATTTCATGTCGGCAGGGAGAAAAGTTGTGATTATTGCTTGAAAGAGTTGGAAATGGTGGTGGTGGTGGTGAGGCTGCGGCGGCGGTGGCGTGAAGAGTTGTTGAGTGATGGGGGATATTCGATTGGTCTAGATTCTTATTGCCGACAAGTTCCCTGACACTGCGGCTTCGATCGTCTCGTTCTGGGTGGACTTAGATGTCATCTCTCTCGACGCCGGACGAGATTTTTTGCAGGCAGAAGCAGAGGTGGGAGGTGATGACAAGATCCATGTAACTGCAAGAAAGTCCACATCGTCTAGGCGATCCATCTCGCTGATGACGCCCTGGCCGTCGAATCTCACGGGTGCTGAGATATATTCGCTCAGCTCGTCGAGGAATCCAACCCCAAGGGGATCCAACTAGTGCCACTGTGATTTCTTTGCCATGTGCAGTGGAGCACCGCAACAGCCGCAAAGAATTCCTTACCCGCTCGATTTGAGCGGGTTTCAAAGTCACGCAAACTGTTTCCCCTAATACCCCACTATTGCTTCAGAGGTAGTTGTTTCGTTCTGCTCAAAATTAATCAAACAACTAAAATTAGTAAATGCATATAATTATTTTACTTTACACTCCTAATTCAGGCAACCAAACAGCCCCTAACTGTTATAATCCTAAACAGTTAATTACTAACAGTTAAATACATTAGCTATGCAATTCATACTTTACGTATACTTCTATATGTCAAAATGCTCGGATTTAAAGCAGAATTTAATGAAAATAAATAAATATTTAGAGGAAGTTTATACTTATATTTATTTCGAATACTTGAGTATTATAATCCACCCCTTCATATGTAAATTTTGTCCTCGAAATTCAGTGTCTTAGTGGTTTTCAAATAATATAGGAAACTTGAGTCTAATATCTTCTTCTTCTCTTATGTTGCCTCTTTTTCTGGTATGGATTTTCATTTCACTTTAACATAACAAATTTGACAATTTCTGAGCTGTTTAGTATCACAATCTAGTTTTCTTTTTGGTTCTTTAGTGTAAGTCAAATTCTCTTGTAGCTCAATTTTATCATGTGAAATTCTCTTATTGATATCTGTAACACATTCCTTAGCAGTGATACATGAAAAAACATTATGTATCTCACACATGTCAGTTGGAAGAGCAAGTCTATAAGAAACATTTCAAATCTTTTCAATAATTTCAAAAGATCCGATGTACCTAGGATTCAATTTGCCTCCCTGTCCAAATCTAGATGTACCTTTCACAGGCTTAACTTTTAAGAATACAAAGTCACCCACTTCAAACTATACAGCTCTGTGCTTGGGGTTATAATATTTTTGTTGTCGATCCTGAGCAGCTTTTAATCTGTCTCTGATTAATATGATTTTCTTTGTTGCTTCATCAACTAACCCTGGACCCATTAATTGTCTTTCTCCTATCTCAACCCAAGTTAAGGAAGTTCTACACTTTTTATAATAAAGGGCTTCATAGGGTGTCATTTGTATGTTTGTAGGCAAATTCTATTAATAGTATGTGATCTTCCCAACTATCTTTGAAATCCAAAACACATAATCTCAATAACTTTTCCAGTACTTTAATTGTTCTTTCAGATTGACCGTCAGTCTGAGGATGAAAAGCTGTATTAAAATGCAGATTTGTGCCTAAGCTTTCCCGAATGCCTTTCTACAGCCTAGAAGTAAATCTACCATCTTTATCTAAAACAATGACTTTTGGAAAATCGTGCAATCTGACAATTTCTTTTACATACAGGCGTGCCAATTTGTCTACTGAATCAGTTTGCTTGATAGGTAAAAAGCGAGCTAATTTTGTTAGTCTATCAATAATTACCCAAATGTTATCATATCCTTGTCATATAGAGATGTGGAAATGATTTATATAATAACTTTGCTTTTAATGATTTATATAATAGATTAGATTATAAGGATGAAAAAGATATATGTATAAATTAGCCAAACAAAGAGATAGGAGTAGTAAGGATTTAGTTCTAGTGAAGTGTATTAAGGATGAAAATTAAAAAATACTTTTCTTAGAATATGATATTCAACAAAGGTGGATGAGATATTTTGCTAAAATTTTTTATGAAGAAAGTGGAAATACAATTGACTTTAGTGATTTTATCACCCTAAATGAAAATAAAGATTTTTATTTTTATCGGCGTATAAGTAAAACTGAAGTTAGAGAGGCTTTGAAGAAAATGAAGTGTGGAAATGCTGTTTGACCTGATGATATTCCAATAGAGATGCGGAAATGCTTAGGAGATGAAGGCGTTTGATGTAATAAAAAAATATAGGGGGCCTATATTTTTTGATCACAAAAAAGAAAAATTAAACTTCTACCGACGAAAATGACTAAAGGGATGAAAAAGGACGAACAAACTCTTACATTTCAAATTAAAGAAATAAAAAGAAATTAAAAAAACACAAACTCGACTCGATCTTAAAGACACCCTAAAGTTGCTGCACTTGGAAGAAAGATACAGGTGGAGTGGCACTTGCGGAGAGACGAAAGAGGTTAGAAGCCCGAGAAGAAAGGTTGGAAAGATCTCGCAGGATTTCCGGAGGGGATGAGAAAGAAGGGTGGAAAGAGCCCGCAGGATTTCCAAATCAAACCCGCAGGTTATAGCTTATCCAAAAATAACATTTTCATAACTTCATATTTCAAACATAAACAATCCCCCATATATATAGGTATGAAAGGGAATACAAAGAGACACATTACATTAATTTTAACACAAGAAACAAAGCACCATAAGCTTAGAAATCCTGCCCCATGCTCACAGAAATCAACCCAAACCAGGAACCGAAGCAGCCATCGCAGGAAACAAGGAGGCCGCACGAAACCAAGGGGCCACGACCTCGGGAAAGAGCCCAGGCACAGGAAAACCAGCGGCCAGCCGGAATTCCAAGAGGCAAAGCACAAAAAACAATAAGCCATGGAGGAAACCAAGGAGTCACCTCATGGGAAAAGATATTTCTTGGAATTCCAAAGGCCGGTTTGGAATTCCAAGAGACAACAATAACTAAAACATAAAAAGCATAAAATTACATTAAATAAAAAGATAACTATGAGCTAAAATCATAGCTAATAATGAGCTAGCTTTTAGTTCCATTTAATGAATTAAAAACCAGCTCATAAATGAGCTAAAATTCCAGCTCAATTTTGATTGAGCTAGTAGACTCAAGTGAAGCCAAAATTCATATTATTTTGGACATGAGTTGACCCCCCCCCCCTTGTCTACATCAGAGTTTCTTGGCTTACTAAATTTTTTGATACTATTTTGAAGACTAAAAAGGTGTCAGATCAGTGGAAAATGAGCTTGTTAATTCATATTTTTAAGAATAAAGGTGATGCACAGGAGTGTGTGAATTATAGAGGAATTAAGTTAATGCGTTATACTTTAAAACTATGGGAGCGAGTTATGGAGCGTAGGTTGTGAAGTGATACTAATGTTTCTCAAAATCAATTTGGATTCATGCCGGGTAGGTCTACTATGAAAGCCATACATTTATTGAGAGGTATGATGGAAAAATATAGAGAAAATAAGGAGGATCTAGATATGATATTTATTGATTTAGAGAAAACATATGATAAAGTTTCAAGAGATGTGTTATGGAGAGTTCTTGAAAAGAAAGGAGTTAATAATGCTTATATTTAAATCATGAAAGATATGTATGCATGAGCTATTATTTGTGTTCAAACACAAGGTGGTTTGACTAAGTATTTTCCTATTTCTGTTGGATTACATCAAGGATTAGCCTTAAGTCCATATCTTTTTTCTTTATTCATGGATGTTCTCACTAGACATTTGCAAGAGGATGTACCTTGATGTATGCTTTTTGCTGATGATATTCTTCTTGTTGATAAGACTAAAGAGTGAGTTGAAGGTAAACTTGAATTATGGAGGTTAATCTTATAGTCTAAAGGTTTTCGCTTGAGTAGATCTAAAACTGAATATATGGAGTGTAATTTTAGTAGCAATAGACCTAGTGAGGGGATTATGACTTTGGGCGATCAAGTCATTAATAAGAGTACATGTTTTAGATATCTTGGTTCTATTGTACAAAGTGATGGTGAAATAGATGGAGATATTATCAGTAGAATTTAAGTTGGATGGTTGAAGTGGAGGAATGCATCGGGCTTTTTGTGCGATGGAAAAGTCCCCCTCGAACTTAAGGGAAAATTCAATAAGATGGTGGTGAGACTTGCAATGCTTTATGGTGTCGAATGATGGCCATTAAAAGATAAGCATAATACTAAGTTAAGTGTTCCAGAGATGAGGATGCTTAGGTGGATGAGTGGGTTGACCCTTAGAGGTAGGATACGAAATGAGCATATATGTGAAAAGGTTGGAGTAGCTCCAGTGGAAGATAAGATTAGAGAGAGCCGCCTTAGATGGTTTGGTCATATTAAACGGAGGCTTTCCGATGACCCAGTTAGGAAAGTTGATGTATTAGATTCGACTTATGCTAAGAAAGGTAGAGATAGAACTAAAAAGAGTTGGTTATAAAATATTAGAAATGATCATTCTTTATTAGATTTAAATGAGAATTTGACTTTTAACTGGACATAATGACGAAAAAGGATTTATGTAGTCAACCCCACATAGTGGGACAAAGGCTTGATGTTATTGTTGTTGTTGTTGTATCATGTCCTTATTTGGATCTTGGAAATCCCATAACAAAATCCATTGTAATTTCTTTCCGCTTTTACTCAAGGATAGACTGTGATTGCAATAATCCACTAGGTCGCTGATGTTCAGCTTTCACAATTTGACATGCTTCACACTTAGCTACATATTCTACAACATCTTTCGTTATACCTGGCCACCAGAATATTACTTTCAAGTCTTTATACATCTTTGTACTGTCTGGATGAATTGTGTAGCCATAATGATGAACTTCTTGCAAAATTTTCCTTCTTAAATCCAGATCACTTGGTACCCACAACTGTATTAAATGTCTAATGACTCAATCAACATCAACAGAGAGATTGGGTCTTTTTCCTGATTGGGCTTGCTCCCATGATTTATAATATTCATTACTGAGTTGTTGAGCTTCATTGATACGCTCTATTAAAGTGGGCTTTACTGTCATTTGATGCAAATATTCTATATTTTTGAAATCTCTAATTTCCAATTGCAAATTTTCCATTTCTTTGATCAACTGAATCTCTTGAATAATCATCCAGTTCATCATTTCTGTATATTTACAACTCAAAGCATCAACCACAATATTGGCTTTTCCTGGACAATATTGGATATCTAAATCATAATCTTTAATGTGTTCCAACCATCTTCTTTTTCGCAAGTTCAATTCTTTCTGCGAAAATATGTATTTTAAGCTCTGGTGATCAGTGAAAATTTTATATTTTACCCCATTAAATAATGTCTCCAAATCTTCAAAGCAAATATCACTACAGCCAGCTCTAAATCATGAGTGGGATAATTTCTTTCATGGGATTTCAGCTGTCAAGATATATAAGCAATCACTCTTCTGTTTTACATTAGAACACATCCCAAACATTTTAAAGTTGCATAACTATAAATATGAATTCTTTATGTTCTTGAGGGAAGTGGCAATACTGGTGCGGTAGTCAGATGCTCTTTCAATGCCTAAAAGCTTTTCTCACATTCAGTTATCCATTCAAATTTTACCTTTCTTTATTAGTTTGGATAATGTCATATTAATCTATGAAAATCTTTTAACAAATCTTCTATAATATCCTACTAATCCAAAAAACTACAAACATCTGTAATATTCTTTGGTGTTAGGTCATTTCATAATTGCTTTCACTTTCTGTGGGTCTACTGAAATCCCTTCACCACTAATAATATGACCCAAGAAGGAAATATTCCTCAACCAAAATTCATATTTTGAATATTTTGCATACAATCGATTTTTCCTCAAGGTCTACAAAACTATCCTTAAATATTTAGCATGTTCATCATCATCCCTCGAATATATCAGTATGTCATCAATAAAAATAATCACAAACTTATCTATGTATTCTTTGAAAATCCGATTCGTCATATCCTTAAAGATAGCATGAGCATTTGTTAACCCAAACGGCACGACTCTAAACTCAAAATGACTATATCTAGTCCCAAAAGTTGTCTTACTGACATTTGCTTCTTTAACTCTCAGTTGATGATATCTAAATCTTAAATCAATTCTAGAAAATATCGTGGCACCGGCTAACTAATCAAACAAATCATCTATGCGGGGTAGTGGATATTTGTTCTTGATTGTCGCTTTGTTTAGCTATGTATAGTCAATGCACATTCTCATGGATCCATCCTTCTTCTTAAAAAAAAGTACATGTGCACTCCAAGGTGAATTGTTGACCCTAATAAATCCTTTATCCATCAATTCTTGTAACTGAGTTTTTAACTCCTGCAATTCCTTTGGAGTCATCCTATAAGGAGATTTGTAAATTGCTGATGTTCCTGGTTGTAGTTCTATATCAAATTTAACTTCTCTTTTAGATGGTAATCCAGGTAACTCTTCAGAAAATACATCTGAAAAATCAGAGACGACTGGAACATTCTATAATGCCTGAACATCTTTATTTAAGACTTCCATTTTAGCTAAGAACACTAACTCACCCCTCAAGTATTTATCCATTTTTATTGCACTAACAAGAGAGGATTGGATAGAATGTGTTTTGATTTGGTAAATTAAATTTTATTCTCTTCTTCCCACATTCAATTGTAGCAAAATATTTAACTATCCAATCCATTCTCAATATAATGATTATAGTTTTGGTCGGCACTATAATCAATTCTGTTGGAAATTTGTGACCATGAATATCGAAATTCATAAGACACATCCTATTGGTAGGCAGACTATCCCCCTTCGACATCATATTACACAATGTAGATGTAAAATATGCAATCTCAACAGATAAATCAGAACAGAATTATTTAGAAATAAATGAATGAGATGCACCAGAATAAAAAGAATTCTATCAAACTTGTTAAAAATCAAAAGTATACATGTAACCACTTCATCTGAATCCTTGGCCTCCTGGGATGTAATAGCAAACACTCTAGTTTTCACATGTTGATTGCCTTTAATATCTGATGCTTCTCATTTAAACTGAATTGGCAGTTTTACCTGTACTGCTAGCCTTCCTTGGAACTGAGTTTTTCCTATTTAATTGCCTCCTTCCAGATATCTCCTATGTGGTACCTACTCCTGATATCCTTGTGGACTGGCATTTAGTCTTCTCTCTTGAGGGAAATCAACCTTGCGATGCCCCAACTCACCACATTTGAAACATCTTCTAGATCCCACCAAACACAGACCAAATTGTCGCTTCCCACACTACGCACACAAATGTTTTTCAAGCTGACTATGCCTTTGCTTATCCTCCAACCTTGGCTTCTTATTTTTGAATCTCTCATCCTTTTCAAATATTTTCCTTCTTCCTATTTGTTGTTGTTCCAAACTATACTTAAAAAAATTCAGCTCATTTTCAATCCTCCTAGTTCTCTCCACTAAGATTGAGAATTCACTAATATCAAAAGGTGCCAATACAAGTCGCAGTTGATCCCTCAGGCCTCCCAAAAATCTATGACACTTCTCCTGGGTGCTGACATGGTGTGGTGCATAACGGGACAAAGAAGTAAATTCAATTTCATATTGCATAACTGTCTAGGAATCCTGAGTCAGATTGAAGAATTTTTCTTGCAGAGTTAGTTTGGCTAAAGGAGGAATGGACCAAGCTCTAAATATTTTTACAAACTCATCCCACTGTATGCTAGTGGTAGACATAACTTGTCCAATTTTTTTTTTATGTTGTGCTTGACACCATCTTCTTCTTCTCCTTCCAACACAAATATGACCAATGGTACTTTTTTTTTCATGACATACCATACCATCTAGAATCTTTCCTATCTTCAATAATCAATCTTCAACTATTGCTGAGTTGCTTGCACCTTTGAATGCTTGTGGTTTAAAAATCTGAAATAATTTTAAATGTCGATCCACTTCACTATCACTTCAAATATGGATCCACCACTAGTTGAAGATTTCTCCATAGATGCAATTTTGTCTACTACTTGTGAGATCAAATGTACAATATCTTGAAATTCCTTAGACTTATTTTTCTCATTTATTCCTGTTTCTATATCTGGCATGGATGACTTATCAGTCATTCTTTCTGGCAACTCCTCAGACATAATTATCTGTATACATATTAATTCATATAATATATACTCATGATAATAAATATAACCATTTTAACCAGAAATAGGCATATTATGGAGATATGTTTATCCTTAACATGAATGCATGCATAGTTCTATTCAACATGTAGCTGTGTATACAGTAAATTCATTATATCTCATCCTACTTCATTGTCTAAATGCAATTATGCTTCCATTTGGTTTTGATTTAGGCTCTAATACCAAAATCTGGAGTATAATTTGTTTGAGCCACCCCTTAATGGTCAATCTGGAGTATAATAGATAAGGAAATAAATCTTTTTAGTTTCTCCTAATACTTCAGCTTATTAAACTCCACACTTTTAGTAATAGGAAGCATGTAATGTACCTCAAGTAACATCAAATATAATCAAAGTAAATACAAAGCTCTACTAAAACTTTTAAAATTTACTTACATACCCAAAAGTCTGGACAGCTATCGTTCAGATCTCTTTTTAGATCTTTTGTACACCCAAAACATATGTACACCGAAAAAGAACAGTCACCCATTTAATTCCCTACAGGCTCCTTTTCCTTTCCTGTAGTAACTACTAATGAGTTATAACCCAATGAAATACACAAACAATGCATAATAAATAATAATAATATTTCTTAATAATTAAGAATTTTATAACATTAATGTTAACATAGATAAAAACAGATTAAAATTTCATACTAATCTTAAGAAATACATGACATTACTTTCCATCTTAGTATCTGTTCCACATTTTGAAACAAGTCGTATGATGACTATAAACTTTTGCACCCTTTCAGCTTTCCAATTCAAGATAAGGTCCATATTCTCCACTTTTAGAATTGAAGCTGCTCTCTCATTTAAGGTTGGACCCAGATTTCTAACTTTTAGAATGGAGAGTATAGGCTTACCTCGTCAAGTCTTTCACCTTTACTTGTGCGGGCTTATTCCTCATATATGACATAAATCAGTTGCTTTTCTTTGTACTATCATCTATTGAATCAATCATCTATATCACTGATATCAACTATAACAAACAAATTGAAATAGATGGGCATACATGGTATTACATGAAAGGCATGTCATCATAAATAAGACAAATATTAATTCACAAATATATAAAATTTGAACTATTTCTTATAAATTGAATGGGTATCTCACCCCGTTAGGAATTAATTCTCCTATAGTCGGCTTTCTTTTCCTCTTGTACACCACCTCTACCACATTTCTCCTCATTCAACTCAAATTCTTTTCTTTCCTTCAAAATTTCCTCTCTACTTCTTTCCCTTTCTTTCTCTTTTCCTTACTAGTTTCAACCAACAACCACTGATTTCTGCAGCCTGATTCAGCAACTTGATATTAAAAAAATCTCTTATGACTTCCAAAAACTAGTATTCGCAAACCTTGTCTTATAAAATACTGATGTAAGTAACCCACAACAGCTCTCGCCTGATTTTTGAAATTTTCTGCAACAGCCCTTACATGATTTCCTCCTTAAATCTGATTTTAATTCCTATCCTAGTAGCTACAACACCCACATACGGCAAACCCACCTCCGTCTCCTTGCTTGCAGGATACTTCATTCGGAATTCCAGCAAGTGGAGAATGAAATGAGAAAATGCAAAGGCTTTTAGTTATTTGATTAATTAATATACTACCCATTCCACTATCTTTCCACTCAGTTTTACTCTCAGCCGCATGGTTCTACCATACATTATAATATACATATTCTAAATTCCATTAAGTTCTTGCTTTATTGCTAACCGTTAGATGAATTAAGGGAAAGATCAACCAATGCATGCTAGCCTAAGTGGATTTAGGGAAATAAAATTTGAAATATATTAATTGTGCATAAACCTAATACATAGATTTCCATTGAATGTTATAATCCTAAACAGTTAATTACTAACAGTTAAATGCATTAGCTATACAATTAAATAAATTAGACAATTAGATTCATACTTTATGTATACTTCTATATGTCAAAATGCTCGGATTTAAAAGTAGAATTTAATTGAAATAAATAAATAGTTAGAGGAAGTTTATACTACATTTATTTTGAATACTTGGGTATTATAACATCAACCAATGTGCAAACGAATAAATCAGTCTCCTGCAAGCACAATATCAACTTGCAAATGAATACATCAACTTGCCTGTAAACAACAAAGGCTCCCGCAAATACATAGTGCGACATACGATGAATGTGAATACCTATTAGCAATGGCAGAAGATTGGTTATATGCACAATAATATGCCTTTGGGTGATAACCAATAATAGACAATGAATGTTACGACACCCTTGCATCCAATAACAATTCAGTGTCGAGCAGATGCACTAATCCACTACAAGCAAAGGAGGCCGACATGCAGCAAATGCTAGCATCTGCGAGCTACTGTAGGAAACTCGTCATACTCCCAAGATGCTATCTATAAGCAAGATGTTGAAATATAGTAAATGCAAATATCCGCGAGTGGCATTGGAAGATTTGCATTCATCTTAGCTCGCCCGCAGATAACAACAAGAGGATTGCAATGCATACAACACTATGATTCACCTGTAAGCAAAAGCATGAAATCCGTAGTAAAATTGTGGGCCATTGGTAAGATGAGGCATTAAATTTACGATGCCAGGCTGTCTCAGTAAACAAGTAAGCTCACTTGCAAGTGATGGGTTGGAGACTCCTAATGCGTCGCACAATGTATTTGTCAGTAGAAGTGCATTCTTGCAAGTTGAATGTTAAAGAAGAGTACAACATGCAAAAGATAAAAATAAATGAACTGCATCACCAATGCATGAAGTTCAATGCACTGTTGAACCACACCACCTAATTCGCAACACACGTACGAGCGAATAGAATGCGTGTACAGGCTTCCAAATGAAACCAACACATCTCTCAATGATATTCATTTACACAAGCTGATTATTGCAAAAACATCCTCCATGCATTGAAATACGTACTAATACGTTCATATCATGTATACATATGTTGCAAAATATAAAACGCGTCATGCAAGCATATTGTCCAATGTGTACAATGTGCTACGGAGCAGCAACGCGCTATGCCGACATGCAAATCCATCCTGCGCTACATGCAAGCATTGAATCATTATGTTAATGCATTATGCATGCAAACAAGCAATGTATGTATGCATCATACACATGTATCATACATAGAGGCCATATGCTATATTCGTGTGTTAAACCACTACATTGTGCATCAAGCACATCATGCATGCATATGCTCAAAGATACAAAATGTACTATGCAAGTGTATGGCACAAGCATGTTATAGCTGTATGTAGTTAAGAATGAGTAGACATATTATAGGCATCCTCACCTATCATATAGATATACCAGATGTATATACATTACTGCATGCAAATATACGCTGCAATATGCCACATGTATCATGCAAACACATCATGCAATATGCGAATATATATGTCAATATGCATGCATACATGCAAATATGTTATATATATCCACTGCTATGCATACAAATCACTGCCATACGAAAGTATCATGCATAATACATTCAAAAGCATATACCCTCATGGGCCTCGATGAGTGTAATATTTGCACACACGTGACATCTGGGGATGCTGTGCGGGTCAAGAAATGAGCTTAAGTTTGAGCTTGATCCTTCTATGTGAATAGATAAGAGTCGACATGGCTCAAACCGTCAAACAAATGTATCTTCACGGCGTCGATGAGGATATTTGTTTTATATGGTCATGTTAAGCCTTCAAGGTCTATAACATGAAAAATTTATTAATAAAGCCATAAATCCGACGACGAACGTGAGCCTCTATTGGCAAGTAGACAGAGTCGACATGATTCGACCAATGAAGTAAAATTGTAAATATCTTGATGATGGCCGTGTTCACAGAAAATCTCAACCGGAGGGGAGCTTAAATATTCAAAAATGCCTCCCAAATTTTCACAAAAATTCAGAACTCAAAGTCACCAAAACCTAAATATTTAAAATTGAAATAAAAACTCCAAAAGCTCAAAAGCTCGTATGTTCCCAACGATGCTAAATTATTAAGTAAAGAGTCAATAGGATATGATTGATAAGGCACAAAGCCCTCTTTTAGCTAAGGTGAATTCAAATTTGTCCCCTTAGATAAATATTTATCCCATGTCTACAAGGAATCTTTGGTCGAAGAAACCCATAGCTACCGACAAGGATCCTTCTGTCAGGTTGGGTCGCCTACCTCCTTTGACTAAGTAGACTAGGGACCATGATGATCCGAGATGATGGAACTATGGGATCTCGATCGGGTCTATCATCACTCCCCCACCATTTGCTTTAAGTATGAGGTGTTGAAATTTTAAATATTAAATTTCCAAAATCTTAACTCTTCTAATACTTTACGTCGGATACCACATATATGTTTGAAAACTAGCCTTAATTGAAAGTTCTCTCTCATTATCGAGAGGGGTAATTAACTATTGAGGCTTGCGCCTATAGTAAACCTAAACTCAGATCATATAGTCTTCGTAAAATGAGGGTGAAATCTCTTGGTAATGTCTTATTCAAAACCCAGTCTTCCTTCTAAAATTTTTCCTCGGAACTTAAATGTTAAAACTCTCCTTGACAACCCGAAAAAGAGAAATGTGCAGCGGAGAAGCCGGGGCACGAATTTTCAGAGCCCACATTGTTTTATTTGCTTGTAATCCTAAGATACTTTCTTTAGAATAGATGAGACCTCTAGGGCTATGTTGAGGTTATTATTGATTTGTTTAATGACATAATCAGACGGCTATTCCATCCCTCTCTCTCTCTCTCTTGATGTCTTCTATAGAATGGTATAATGTTGGTTCCCAATCATAAGCAATTGAGTGCCAAGCAATCAAAGTTTGCAGAAATAAATAAAAGAAAATAGTTCTGTGATTCCTTTGTTTGCATTTAAGCTTGATTTGAGCTATGACCTATACTTTTTTTTGTTTATGCAACCAAAATGTGAGCTGAAATAAGTTGCATAAAAACCGTGGAAAAGGGAGATCTTGTGGCATATGAATTCTTCATATGAAATACCAGTACAGGATACCAGTAATCTTAAAGTGTAAACATGTGTTATGTTAACTTTCTGTTCATGGAAAGTGGAAGTAATTTTGTGATGTTCTTGTTGGCAGTTACGGCATGCTTCAGCTTCATTTCTCTGCTTACCTTTGTTGTTTTATTTATCAAAATTTTTACTGCAATACATTATATCATGAACTCTATGAACGATGCTTCATTGTTGCAGGGTACAAGGAGAGTTGATACAAAAAGCTTTGCCCTTTTCATTTTAGAGTTTTTTTCTATTACTAAACCATTACTTTCAGCTCACCATGAGGCCTAACCGTTAATCTAGGCTGTCTGTTTGTATGTTGAAGATATGCTGCGTAGTGCATGCACATGGTGTCCATCTTGTGTTAGCATTTGCTTATATGTTGTTCTTGAGATCTTTGAAATCAGCATTTTGATAACTGGACTGATTGCGAACTAATGAACTTGCCAATACTATTTGATGGGGACATCAGATCATGGAAAGTATATCAGAGACGTGGCCGACGATCTGCGACCACGATCACGCCGATCTATTTTTTAGTCATCATATGTATTTGTTTGATTTATTTTCTTTATGTATTTGTTTTATTATCATTTCCCGTTTTACCCTTAAAGCTTTTGTCATATGTAATCCCTAGGGGCAATGTCGTCTTTTAGTTCACTTTCAATGTATGAGGCTATATATAGGCCCCTTATGTTTCTTTTGAAGTCAATGAATGAATTATAATCAAATTTCTGTTAATTGAGTTCTTGTGAGAGTTTGAGATTTTTTGGGGAGAAAACCCTAAGAGAGGGAAGTGGATCACCCACCAACCTTGGAAGAGTCCAGGTTTGTGGTTCTCTTTATTCCCTATCCTTTTTTCCTCCCTCCCCTTTTCCCCTAGCCGTTGTCCTAGGGTTTCCCAACTCCACAACCGCCTACCTCCACTCCAAAACAAAGCCCACCTCCGGCCAATACCCTTCCCCCATCCCATCTAGCCGCCAGCCATCCAAGGTGGTTCACCCCTTGATTGGTTGATCCACTTAATTCCCCCACCTCCACCTAACCCTAACCCTAGCCCTAGTTCTAGCTGTCGGCCATCCCTTCCCAATTCCCCTTTGCCTCCAAAATTCAAACCCTTTTTATTAATTTCCTTTTCCATCAAACCTTCTTTGGAAAGCATTGATTCCATTTATTCAGTCAAATTTGAATTTTGAAATCTTTCCAAAATTAGAGTTCTATTTTAGGAAAGTTTCCAAAATCAATCCTATTTAAATATTAAATTAGATTGGAATGAGATCCATCCTTCCTAATTTAATATGCCAAATCAAGTAGGTTTGATTTCTTTCCCCAAACCCCTCTCCCCCTCTGGATGCTGCCGGCCCCCCTTCCTTGTTCCCACTTAATTGCTTTCCAAAGTTAACTCTCTTACATGGAAAGAATTCAAACCCTCTCTCCCTCGCTTACCCGCCCCCTCTCTCTCTCCAATCCATCTCTCCATCATTAACTCTCTCCCGGAATTTAGGATTTGATAATTTCTATCCTAAATCCCTCTCCCCTCTTTACAAAATCTGAAACTTATTTCAGATTTTCGTGCATGGCTCTTCCCTCCTTCAAGTGATAAGAGAACTTCTTTCTCTCCGACAATATTCAAGTGCACCATCAAGTTGTGAGGAGTTTTGCTACCGAGTATCTATGAATGGCGGATCCGGAGACTGAATAAGGCCTCACCTGCGACGAAGACGGTTTCATAGACATTATCCAATCCACATTCTTTGACGTTAATACAAGGGTCGATCACACCGCCGAGGATTACATCGAGCGCATTCTGGATACTTTGGTGGAAGCAATCGAAGAGCAGTTTAAAGGCGTTGAGTGGAGGATCTCCACCGCTCCGTGACAAAAGGTTCTACTTTCCCCTTTCAACATATTTCCTGAATCTAATCTTATCTTGTGTTTGATTGTAGTCACGAAGGACGATTCTCCTTGCTCCGGATAAGCTTAGTAAACGTAGGGCTTTGAGTGTATTCATGTGCTTACTAATTTCACTGTTAGACTAGGGATTTTATTTGAAACTACTATTTTGGCATAATGTTGTTTTCTATTTCATTTTGAAAGTTTTAAATCTCTGATTATGTGATTTAGCCTAAGCCGGCGTGACACCTTATTCGTTTTAGTTTGTTGTTTGAGCTGCTACTAGTTTCTTCATTTTATTCTAATCAAGAGTTGTGCAAATTCCTAACAAAACATTGCATCCTTGCATAGTCCCACATCATGGTGTAAGGGATCTCGACTCTCCATCGCACCGAGGAGGTGAAAGAGATTTCGCTCTCCGTTGCACCAAGGAGGTGCAAGAGATTTTGGCTCTCCGCCGCACCGAGGAGGGGGAAGGAATTTTGTCTACTCCGAC
>NW_021319831.1:575974-596384 GCF_001605985.2 Dendrobium catenatum | reverse complement strand
CTATAAACTCAAAAGTAGAGGCTCTGGATCGTAGCCGTCGATCTGCGCCGTCGGCGATGGTACACGTGTCGAAATCTGATGTCCCCATCATTCTCCCCGGGTGGGAGAGAACTCGACCCCGTCGAGTGGGTGTCTCTAGAAGCCTCGTACCACTCCAGCAGGTCTGGGTCTAATCTCTGTAGCTCATCTCGGTCGATCCACACGTTCTCCGTCTCCGGCTTTCCTGCCCATTGAACCAAGTACTTTCAGCGACCACCGTCTCTAGTAGAAATGATTTCATCGCTAAGCACTGCCTCGATCCTTTCCGCAGTAGGTAAAGTGGGAAGTTTTGGGAGTGGAGGAAGGCTGGGGATCTCACCAGGTGGGGACTCACAAGGCTCATCAAGTAATGGGTTGGGTGGGTTAAACTCTGGACCTTCATAAGCTACAAGATCTTCAACGTTAAAAGTGGGGCTAAAGTTAAAACCTTCGGGAAGGTCAAGCACATAAGCATTACTATTAATTTTAGAGATTATTTTGAAAGGGCCCGCGCTTCTCGCGTGTAACTTCTTAACGGTCCCTTGCGGGAACCGCTCCGGACGAATCCGAACCATCACATAATCACCCACATCAAATTCTTTGAACCTTCTCTTGAGGTCCACATTAAGTTTATAGTTGGCATTGCTCAATTCAATTCTTTTATTAATTTCTTTGTGCAATTCTTGTAAATGCGATGCAAATGCAGATGCTGACTCAGATGACCTAGACTTAGGACCCATGGGAATAAGATCTATAGGTTGCCTAGGTTTGTAACCATCACAATCTCGGCAGGACTCAGACCCGTGGTTCGGTTGACAGAATTATTATAGGCAAACTCGGCGATTGGTAACTTAGAATCCCAGTCTCTAAGGTTTTCCCCAACTAATGTTCTTAAGAGGTTTCCTAAACTTCTGTTTACAACTTCGGTTTGACCATCGGTCTGAGGGTGGAAGGCTGTAGAAAACTGTAATTTTGTACCCATCTTATGCCACAGTGTTTTCAGAAATAACTTGTGAATTTAACATCCCTGTCAGATACAATAGTCTTAGGTAACCCATGAAGTCTCACAATCTCGTCAAAGTATAGCTTAGCAACTCGGGATGCGTCAAAAGTTTTTGAACAGGGTAGGAAATGGGCCATCTTTGAAAACCTATCAACGACGACACAAACGGAATCGTGTTTTCTGAGGGTCTTGGGTAAACCTAATACGAAGTCCATGCTTACATCCTGCCAAGGGCAATTTGGCACTGGGAGTGGAGTGTAGAGGCCCGTGTTCTGCTTTCGTTGTTTGGCAAGTTGGCAGGTGTGACATCTCTTTATAAGTTTGCCAATGTCGCGTTTCAGGGTGGGCCAATAGAATCTATTCTCTAGCACGGCAATCGTTTTGGATTGACCAAAGTGGCCAGCTAGTCCTCCCGCATGTAGCTCCCAGACTAGAAATTCTCGCAGAGAAGTATTAGGAATACAGAGTTTTTGGGCCTTAAACAAATAGCCATCTTCTAAAAGAAAATCATTTATTAATGGCCCATAACCGTTAGTCAGTACGGTGTAAGTTTCTTTAAAATCGGGGCAGTCCAAATAGTCATCTTTTAGTCGCTCAAAACCAATTACTTCCGTTCTCATTTCCTGGGTGGTCATCATTCTTCGGCTGAGGGCATCAGCCGCCTTATTTTCAGTTCCTGCTTTGTGTCTAATCGTGTAAGCATACTCTTGCAGGAATTCAACCCAACGGCCGTGGCGGGCATTGAGTTTCTTTTAGGAATTAATGTATCGTAGAGCCTCGTGGTCCAAAAATATCACGAATTCTTGTGGCAGGAGGTAATGCCTCCAATATCTGAGGGCTTGGATGATCGCATAAAACTCCTTGTCATAGGTAGAGTATCGCTAACGTATGTCATTTAACTTTTCACTGAAATAGGCCACGGGATGGCCTTCTTGCGATAGGACTCCACCTATTCCAATCCCTGAGGCGTCGCAAGTTACTTCAAAGACTTTTGAAAAGTCAGGTAGACGCATGACAGGGGCTTCTACCATTTTTCGCTTAATATCCTCAAAAGCCTTGCTTGCATTCACAGTCCAACGGAACTCTCCTTTCTTCAGGAAATCAGTTATGGGTGCTACAATCGTGCTAAAATTCCTGATAAACCTCCTGTAAAAGGTGGCCAATCCATGGAAACTCCGAACATCTCTGATATTTTTGGGTTCAGGCCACTCGTTAATTGCTCGGACTTTCTCGGGGTCTGCTGAGATTCCTTGTGGATATATGATAAATCCTAGGAAGGTAACTTGGTCCGTGAGGAAGACACACTTATTTGGATTAGCGTACAAATATTCTTTCCTCAAAACCTCACATACTTGAGTTAGGTGATGTAAGTGCAGGTCTACGGAGCGACTGTAGATTAAGATGTCATCAAAATACACTACAAGGAATTTTCCTAGAAAAGGTCGCAAGACTTGAGTCATAACTCTCATGAACGTGCTAGGAGCGTTACTAAGGCCAAATGGCATAACCATCCACTCATACAACCCGTCTTTTGTTTTAAAAGCCGTCTTCCATTCATCTCCTGGACGGATTCTAATCTGATGGTATCCACTCTTAAGATCTATCTTGGAAAAGAGTGTTGCCCCGGTCATCATATCTAACATGTCATCCAAACGGGGAATGGGAAACCTATACTTGACAGTGATTTTGTTGATAGCGCGGCTATCAACACACATCCGCCACGAACTGTCCTTCTTGGGAGTTAAGAGTGCAGGAACAGCGCACGGACTAAGGCTCTCCTTAATGAATCCTCGTCGGAGGAGCTCATCGACTTGTCTCTTCAGTTCCGAATGCTCGGTCGGGTTCATACGGTAGTGAGGGAGTTTGGATAGGGATGCTCCCGGCACTAAATCTATTGCGTGCTGTATGTCCCGTAGGGGTGGCAGTTGGTTAGGTAAGTCATCAGGGAACACATCAGCAAAATTCTCAAGAAGGGGTTTAACTTCCTCAGAGATTTGCTCTTTTTGATCCTCATCCACTTCTCTAGCTACTAGGGCATACATTGGTGCTCCTTGGGTGATTTCATCTTCTACTTCGTTAGCAGTCAAGAGGTGTAGCCCTTTACTTTGTTTGGCTGGGGTAGGCTTGGCTTCCGTCTTGGGGGGTTTGGGTTGGGAGGGTATTAACTTAATTTTCTTTCCGTTGTGTTCAAACACGTAGGTGTTCGACCTCCCATAGATATGAACATCATTGTCAAATAACCATGGGCGACCCAGAATAATTTGACCTACGTCCATGGCCAAGACATCACACCAAATCTTGTCTTGATATCCCACGAACTCTATGGGAATGAGGCTACGGTCCTTAATTTCTATGGTAGTTGAGTTGATCCAAGCAACCTTATACGGATTCGGGTGAGGGGTCATCTTGAGGTTGAGCTTGGAAACCATAGTAGAAGAGACTGCATTGATACAACTCCCACTATCGATGATAACCTTGCAGTTCTTTTCCCCAATCTTAACAAAGGTATGAAAAATGGAAGTCCTACGCCAATCATCGTTTAACTTGGGTTGTGACAAAGCGCATCTAACAACCTGAAGGGTAATGGGTTCTTCTTCCGTAAAGGAGTCTTTTTCCTCATCAACATGATGAACTATGTCAGTCTCAGGTTCGTCCTCGTCGTCATCAACCTCTTCTATAATGGTGACCTTATATGGGCTGGAGCATTGGGACGCAATGTGTCCATACCCATGACACCTATAACATTTGGTTCCTGAGTTGGTTTTGGGCGCGTCACGTTTGGGGATTTTACCTTTAGAATCCGGGCGAGGTGGGGCCGAACTGGAAGTGGGTCGACTACCTATCGAGTTCGTGGACCGATTTTGGGTCTGGCTAGTGGAAGTTCGATAGGGGTTAGGTCGAGCATCAAACTGCCTAGTGTGGGAGTGGGTCTTGGATTCTTCTAGGTCAAGTACCAGGCTGCAAGCGGCCTCTAAGGTGTCTATTCCTCTAGCAAACAGTTCAGTCCTAAGATCTTCCCTAAGGCCAGCTCTAATTATAGACAGGATTTGTGTTGGGGTAGCAGATTCCTCGCCGTTGCAACGAATCAGGAAATCGTCAAAGGCGGAGATGTAATCTTTAACTGGCTTGCTCCTCTGGGTTAGTCGATTCCACTTATCCAGAAGCTTAGGGTAGTATGAAGGTGGTAAGTATTTCCTCCTAAGTTCTTGCTTCATGGTCCTCCAATCGCTGATGGGGTGTTCACCGCGAGCTTCGCGCATATTTTCTAAGTTGGTCCAATACAGGTTGGCTCGACCAATTAGCTTCATTTCGGCGAACCTGACTTTCCTAGCTTCAGAGATGTTGTACCATTTAAAGTAGCTGTCCATCGATTTGAGCCAATCCAGGAAAACTTGGGGGTCAAGAGTTTCGTCGTAGGTTGGAGCGTCAATCCTAATGTTTTTCAGTAATTGAGCGTCGTTGTCTCTCCAAGGGTTGTCATCTCCTACGGGTTCGTGATGTGGTCTCGGGTTATAACGGTAATGGTCTCTAGGAGGGCCATTATCTCGGGGCGGCTCACGCTCAGCTCGGTTGTCATCGCCATAAGGTGAGTGCGGCCTGGAGGGTGTATAAATAGCGGGGTTCCCGATACGCTCGATGTTATCTAGAAGGTCACTTGTATGGCGTCTAAAGTCTGCTAAATCCGTCTGGGTGTTGCGCACTTGTTGGTTCAACGTGCCGAGTTGCCCCACAATAAGGTCGAGAGTCGCTTGGATGTGTTCCGGATCCATGGGAGAAGGTTAGTGGTCACAAGGAGAGGTAACGGGGTGGTGGACAGCACCTAGACACTAAGGTAGAAGGGTCCTAAAGCTTCTATAAGTTGCTGGTTGGAAGCGGACAGCAACTTACAATAAGGATTTAAGTTGTCTAAAAGTTATGGATAGTTTACTTCACTGGACAGCAACTTTAGGACGGCTTTCGGGTCACTTAGATGTCTCTAAAAGTGCAGGAATTGATCTGGACAGCAAGTATATCAAGTGTAGCAAGTGACCTAAACACTTAGGTGGCGAACCAATTTGATTATGATGACAACAACATGCAGAAAATTCCGGACAGCAAAATGAAACAGGAAATTCTTATGAAATAAGCAATGGTATGCATGCAAGTGAGCTACACAAATGATAACTAACTTCCTAGGAACTTCTAGCACAAGAAAAGCATGCTAGCCATGCTCTGATACCACAAATGATGTGAATCAATCATGCGATGAAATGAGAATTGCACTTAAAATTATTAGAAATATTGAATCATAACTTGCTACCAAAACGTTATGCTTAATCAAGTGAAGTTCAAGAATTAGAAGACGAATGATTAAGTAACAATAAGAAATCACATTTAGAGATTAGAAGGCTTTTCAAAATAACATTAAAACTTCAAGTAATGCGAATAGCTAAGAATAACAAAGCCCAAAATTTAAGATTTAGATCCTTCACCTTAGGATCCCTCACTCAATTTAAAGTGGAGGCTAGCGGAATAGAACCGTGAGCAGACTTAGCGACGCCACTAGTAGACAAGTGATCTTGAGAGGACTTGTCGCCGGGACGGAGGCCTGGTTCGGAGGAGCGGGTGGACGGCTTTCGATGATCCACGTGTAGACGGAGAAATGATCGTCGATGGAGTCCACGAGGGTTGGTAAGATCCGGTCCAAGTACTCTTCGGGGGTGTCGTCGAAGTCGAATCCAACGTCGAAGAAGGGTGAATGGAGGAGGTCGACTCGTCCGTTGTGGTCGTATTCAAATCCGAAATTCCATTCGGGTTCATCCATGCATGGCGGTAGTGAACGACAAAACCCAAAGAGGGGAGACAAGGATGCAAGCCGTGAGCCAATGAGGGGGGAGGAGGCCGGTCACGGGTTGGAGAGATGCTTGGGCGGGTGGAGCTATGGGAGGAGGACTTAAATTTGGATTTAATTTTAATTTCAATTGATTTTGATTTGAAATTAAAATTAGGAGGGAAAGGAATTAAGGAGCAATTAAGAGGATTAATAGGGGAAAGAGAGAGAGGTGGCCGGCCATGTAGAGAGAAATGGGGGTTTTGAAAATAAACAATTGGGGACCACAAGATTAAGTAAAACTTAATTAAAACCTGAGTAATTTCAGAATTTAATTAAATTAGGTAACTTCCCAATTTAAATTCAAGCAAGAAAGAAATAATTTTGAGATTTGAAATAGACTTAAATCTCCTTGATTGACTCTCTTAATTAGATAGGCACTAATTAGGAAAGTAACTGATTTCAGCAATTTTGAAATCCTGGCAGGGAATTCTCAGGGGCGGAGGCGGCGGGACAGCCGAGCTGGGCAGGCCGGCGGGTGGGATTTGGCAGGCCGGCGGGAGGCCCCTGCAGGGTACGGCTGGGCTGTGAAGCATATTTTCGTTGCTTGGATTCCACTTGCTTCGCTTTCTTCAACACTCGATCTCCACGCAATAATCTTGGGACGAAATCTAGAACTCACGGAGAGATCTAGTTTTCTCGTTGAACTCACTAAGAGATCTATAGGAATGCACTCACAAAGAGAACAAAGAGGAATAATTTTTCATTTTATCAAAACTAAAAGATTACAATGCATAATGCCTCATATAAGGAGGCTCAAACTAAAAGAAAAGAAAAGACATAAATGCCCTCGGGGCTACATAAGTCAAACAATGCCCTCAGGGGCAAACTAGGAAAACTAAGAAAAGAACACATGACATAAGCTGTAAATAACTCAAAAGTAGAGGCTCTGGATCGTAGCCGTAGATCTGCGCCGTCGGCGATGGTACACATGTCGAAATCTGATGTCCCCATCAATTACCTTTGTTGAAATTTCATGCAGCTATTTATTAAAATTGAGTGATTTTAGATGTTATTTCTAATTTGTATTTTATTAGTAGTGCCGAGTAAAATCCAAAGAACTCGTCAATAAACAAAATATAATATTTATATCCTTCATTTGAAATTCATTTGAAATGGAGAGCAGAGCATGGGGACTGGAGTTGTGATTGTGATAGGTGAGTTATGTGCTGCCAACACTTGGCAACAGAGTCTCCAAATTTGCCGCATATTTGGCATTCCCTGAGAAATGAGATGGACTTTCCTCCCTGAAGTTGGAGAAGTAATATCAGCCTTGCTTGTGCTTGTTTGGGTAGTAAAGGCCTATGCAAGCAACGTGTTGAAACGAGGGACCCACGCTCTAAGCCACTAATGGCTATGAGAGGAAGTGCAGCTTATGTCTTCTAAATGCCTTAAAGTTTGCATACATCCTCTCTGCAATGTTTGTTTCTTCACTGTAGAGAAGGGAGTAGAGTTCGTCTAGGCTAATTGATTACAGGTTTGTTCACATGGCCATCTTAAAGGATTGATAGGTTGGGGGAAAGCCTATTATTGTGTTGAGGATGATATCTTTTAATTTACATAGGAGATTTGATAGCGTTGATTGTATCAACCATGGCTTTGATTGTAGACAGATAATGGGTTATGGTTTGATACTTCATGAAGATGTTTTTCAGTTAAATAATAAAAGAGTGATTGGTGCACCACATTTTCGATCTACTCTAGTTTAAATTTTTGTACATGAATCTAGAGTAAGAAAATAGAGGTGGGGTGTTGATATTATGAAATATAGCATTGTTGCCAAGTTTTGATCAATGTTATTCTACAGGTTGAGATGATGGCTAGAGAAATCAAGATAGCCTTCAAAACCATTGGCTCGGAATATTCTAAGGACTTGGGATCTCCATATTAAAAGGTTTTCAATCGCGGAGACATCATAAATTTTAACGTGGGAATAAGAGTATCTTCCATTTTAAGTGATGGTTTGTCTTTGGAGCCCAAAGTAGGTTTAGCAGAGGTTGCCAATGAGCGCTTTTAGACATAGGTTGTGAGATGGGTACAAACGGCCAGAGATTCAACAAGGGAGGTTGCTAATGCTCAAATACCATGAAGAATGATTATACACAATAGAAGCAATAAAATATAGAAAATTATATGGAAGAAACTAATTGATGTATTCATCTTTGCTATATCTAATGCAGGGTGTGATAGAGAACAAATAGTAATTTGCTACACCGATAAGTGAAACATCAATAAGTAATAAACAAGATATAGAGGGTACAAATATATTATAAAATAAACTACAAATAAAAATATTGAATTCATGCTTAAATTTATAAAAAAAGAGTTGCAATAATTCAATAGGAAAAAGTTTTCAGAGGACAAACAACTCAAGTAAACAGCAAGTTGCAACCGACATGGATTATGTATAAGGAAACTGGGATGCCCATCTAGAAATAGATGTGGTAGTTATGTTATACATGAAATGCATCAATACTAAATTAAGCCCAAAACATACAAGGGAAGAGTATAGGAATTTTTCTTAAATGATTAATAAAATTTTGAAATAATTACTAATTAAAATTATCCATTTTATAAAATAAGCCAATAGTTTATACATACTAAAACTTACGTGTTCTTTGGATCACTTCCGGTGATTATGCGCCATTCGTCATTCTCCAATGCAGGGTAACATATCTTTAGAGGCATATTTCCCACAAGATCATCCCATTTGTCCTCTATAAGATTGAGGATGCCGTCAGCTTGCCAAGGTGTGGTTAAGGATGAAGTTATGGCCCAGAGATTTCCAAGCAAAAAGAACCTGAAATCCATATGAGCAGGCTGCACGTTTCCAATAAGATAGCCTCCTTTATCAGGAATCCAATTCACTAGCCATGAAGGAATCTGTTCAGGATATATATTGAACTTGTTTGCAGCATCATATGAGTACTCTTCTGTCTTATATCGATAAATCTCATTAATCTTCTTCATGTCCACCCAATAATACTCTCTTATGTGAAATGATAATGCACTGAGCCGATTATTGATGGCATGAATTAGTTTCTTTGACCCTTCATTAGGAGTGATCATTTCACGGGAGCACCGTAAAGCTGAGTAGAACAAAGACTGAAGCAAAAAATTCAACAAGCTTATCAGCCCAAAAGTGCACCTCTAAGAGACATTTGTTGATACAAAAATGAAGATAAAAATGAGCATATCCTATTTATTTATTTATCATGGACTAGTTGGCATGTACATTGAACCTTAATGTGACAATGAGATTGACTATTCATTTAATTTAGCATAGAGTTCTATCAAAATCAACTATGCTATTATGGTAAAGCACTTGTCTTGCAGATGCTATTTAGCTATTCTACAAGTGCTTCCATAAAATATCATCAGGAACTGCAACCCTAGATCAAATCCTAAGATTTAAAACATGCGTATTTTGCAAAATAAGATATCCAAATGAGTTCTACTAACTTGGATTTCAAGAGGATGGCCATGGATGCCCATTCTTCTATCTATCATGCAAGAGCCATCAGTTACCAGGAGAGTTGGAAACATGTCAAAGCCATCTGTTAAACATAAATTCAAGATGAGTCTGATCCCTGTTTGTACATCAACACGTTCCTGCAATGCATAGTCTCCAGAGATCTTTCCATAAGCTCTCAGCAAAATGATCCACCACAATCCTATGAGAAAAGCAGGAGGATTAATCCATTTTCATCTTCAAGGAATTTAGTTCACTTTTGATCAAATGAAATGGAGGAAAATTTTTCAGCAAGTCAAAAGGCTAACCAGAATCAACCGGGGCTACACGTCCAATGGCCGACTCACCAAAATCAGGATCAAGAACCTCCTCGTATGCTTCCTTGTCATCACTCAAAGGCAGGGTTCGAACCTTAAAACTGGCGGGCATCAATCCTTGCCCAGGGCTGTAGCAGTCAACAGTCTTTTCCCAGCTCTAAATGTTAAAAAATATAGAAAGAGGCTGTAAGAAACTCAAGCTCGCCATACCTTCAAAGCTAGTAAAATTCAATAGAATTTAGAACGCTAGAATATATACAAAATGTGGACGTATGAAAAAACAACTGTTTAAACTCTTGTTCAGTTTGCAATCAAATCTTTCCATCAAATGTCATTCTTAAATATTTACAAAATTTAAAAGGAATGTCCTTTAGAACTTCTTCAAAACTTTAAAACAGTGCCAAAATAGTAAAGGACATTAGATTAATCCAAGCATTAGCTAATTCACAAGGAATCAAATATTGTTTCACTAATTCGGATTTCGGAATGAAAATTTTTAAGATTATAGCAATAACATGAAGGGAATTTCAATGCACAAAAAGACAAGATGATGTTTTTTCTATCAGTAAATTGTAAATAACAGTTGTTAAAAGAGATTAATTTCATTCAGTGAATATTGAGAATAAAAATGAAAAACATAAAATAACCTTAAAACAGTTGAAGGGTATTTTAGGCAAAGTACATCTGTGCCCAACGGCCCATCGAACATCGCGTATAACAACAAATATCCTAAATCCAATCGCACATTAGCATGTACTGATAATTCATCCCAAAAAAAAAAACATGTACAGATAAGTATTCTTAGAATCATAAAACGTTTTTTTTTCCTTAATTTCCTAATAATTAAGGAAAAAATCTTATATTTCAAGGAGAGGGCTCATTTAAGATCGAAGGCATGCAATTCAAATTTCAAAAGGAGATGTCTTATTAATTTCACAACAAACTGGTAATAATAACTCAGCTGCCAGACTAGAATCAACAAATCCCAACTAAATTAGTACCAATTATATACTCCTAACCACAATAATAATCAATTATTAGGACATGCAGAAATTTAATCCAACACAATTCCTTAACAATCCAGAATAGATCTCCCTTTCCGCAAAATTTACCTGCAATTGCAACGTGTGAAGTAGAAAATTCCTGACAATCTCCGTCTCCCCCTTGAGTAGAAAAGCCAGCGCTGAGGGCACGAAATCCCTAATAAAAACCTGATCGTAATTAAGCATCTGCCCTCCATTCACCGGATCGTCGGCCGCCAGCGTTCCCACCGGAGTCCCGCAATACGTCACCACCGACTTCTTCAACAATCTCCACGCTTCCTTCTCCTCCTCCGTCTCATGCCTCCCACTAGCCAGCTCCTCCTTCTTCTCCACCTCCGGCGCTGGCCCGGGTTCCACCCTCTCGATCACGATCGGCTTTCCCGCGAGCCCCTGCTCATAGATCCGATCGAAAGCCCACTTTTTCCTCTTCATCGTCCTTTACCTAGATCACTCTTCACTCATAGCCGTACTTGATTCCACTACTCACAAGCTCCCATCAAAATCTTCTTCCACTCAGCAGAAGTTTCTTTGCTTCTTACCCACCAAGAACCAATTCTCCTCAATGCCACTGTTCTCTCGCGGCTGCAAGTTATCACAGAAATTCTACTTCGCTATATGCTCCTCTTCCGTCTTCTATACTCACAATGCAGCCGATCAAATAATACCTGCTCTTACCCGATCCCTGTTCTCCACTCCTTGCTTCACTTCTACAGCCAATCCTTCCTTCACAAGTCGAACCCTCACTCCTTTCTGCTTATCACACACATACTCTACTAAGACCACTCCACTTTCTACTTCACGCGCAAACAGAAGACTGATATGAAAAGACCAAATGGGAAGAGATATACTCCTATTAATGTGAAACGAAACTATTGAACAATCGTATGTTTTTTATTTGTAAATACTTGGTTTAATATTTATAATAATAACATTAATTACTAATTTATTTTAACTTAACTGTTAATACTAATTTAACATTAAATTAACCTTACATTTTAAAATAAATTTCAAGATATGTTTAATTAATTCTAGTTTTTACATACCTGAATTTTTGTCTTACAAATCTTCCCTCATTATTAGAATTTTGCCCCCGAAATTCAACTTTTCATCATTTCTCAATTAGGTGAGGAAATTTTTGCCTCATGTATGCCTCTTTTTCTCATGTACCATGCTTTAATGACCATTTTTTTCCATTTCACTTTCGCATAATAAGGAATTATTTTGCTTCTCAAATTACGAACATGTCTTTTTAATATCTTTTCTGGTACCTCAACATATGTCAGATCATTTTGAAGCTAAATTTTATACTATGAAACTCTTTGATTTTCATCTGTAATTCATTTTCTGAGCATTGACATGTAAAAAATATTGTGTACATCAGACTTGTATGCAAGTAGTACTAGTTTGTAAGCAACTTGGCCCACTCTTTTAATAATTTCAAATGGACCAATATATCTAAGATTTTATTTCATCTTAAGCCAAATCTAGAAATAACTTTCATAGGTCTAACGTTTAAGAAAATAAAAACCCACTTCAAATTCTTTTAATTTATGTTTAGGATCATAGTATTTCTATGGACGATCTTGAGCTGCTTTTAATCTGTCTCTAATTAATCTGACTTTTTCAGTGGTTTGATCAACTAACTGTGACCTAATAATTCTCTCTCTCCAATTTCAAACCAATTCAAAGGAGTTTTATAGTTTCTTCCATACAATAACATACAATGCCACATATGGTTCCTTCTTCATACTTCATTAGTAGCTATTATTGTAATTGAATTCTATAAAAGGAAAATGATCTTCTCAACTGCCTCCAAAATCCAGCATACACAATTTAAGCAAATCTTATAGTACTCGAATTAGTCTTTCTAATTGTCCATCAGTCTGTGGATGAAATGCAGTACTGAATTATAATTTTGAGTCCAAACTTTCATGAATACTCTTTCACAGTTTATATATGAAATATCCATCTCTGTCAGACATTATGAGTTTAGGAATTCCATGCAATCTAATGATTTCTTTTAAAAATAATTTAGCTAATTTCTCAACTGAATCAGTCTGTCGAATAGGTAGAAAGTGTGTTGATTTTGTTAAACTATCAATCCCAACCCAAATGCAACCTTACCCTTGCCTTGATCTGGAAAATCCTGTAACAAGATCCATCGTTATATCTTCTCACTTCCATTTTGATATTGTTAAGGATTGCAACATACCAATAGGTTTATATTATTTAGCTTTAACAACTTGGCATTTCTCACATTTTGCCACATAGTTTGCTACCTCTCTCTTATTCCAGGCCACCAAAATAATATATTTAAATCTTTATGCATCTTCGTCTGGATGTATTGAATAACTTGAGTTATGAGCTTCATATAAAATCTCCTAAACAATGTCTGATCATTTTAATATCCACAAATATATATCACTCCTGATCTATTCATCTACACTGGGTTCTTTTCTTTTTTTTTTTTGTACTGTCATTGTTCAATAAACTTTTGATATCCAACATTAATCTTTTGAGCTTCACTGATTCTTTCTTCTAAAGAAGGATAAATAGTTATCTAATTTAAACTACTAGAATTATGATCACTCTGCATTCTGACCTCCATCTATAATGCTTCCATATCTTTAAAGCAATCATCATATCAATACTACAATCAATACAGAAATCGTATAAAATATCAAATCAAAACATTGGTAAAGACAAACGAAATCATATAAAAATAAATGTATATGTGTATTACATGCTCAGAAATATTATATAAGTGTCAATTTAGTATCAATGTCTAGCGCATATGCTCAATATATATCACGGGATCAATATATTAATAACAGTAGAACAATAGTACCATCAACATCATGTGTGGAAGTAACAGTAAAGCTATATAATGGTAATGATTTAGTATTATTCATCTTAATAATCATATTAAACAAATAAAAGTCATGGCTATAACATTGTTTTACTAGTATCAGTGTTAGTATCAGTAATCTGTTAGCTCGGTAAATAGAGTCATCCATCTTTACCCATCAGCACAGAAATAGTTTTTTACAACTCACAATCAGTATCATATAAATCAGTCGAGGATAACATTAAATCACAATATCTAAAAGAAAACCTGTCGGTCCACCATCATTTATAAGTCAAGCCAACGTTAGTGAATAATCAGTCTTTACTTATTTATTTTTCACGCACATATTATTATTAGCACTCGTTTTCAATGCATTATAGTAAAGTAAGTATAATTATGCTTAATTTAGAAAGTGTCAAAATGTCCAAATGACAAGTAACAAAAAATCCTACTGTGTAAAACTTTACTTTTTCAGAAATTTAATCAAATTAGCAGAGATTGTGTAAAACATCATTCTGAGGCTTTAATTGAACTAAAACTTTATTTCTAAAAGTCAAAATAATTTTTTGAATAGGTAAAAATCGCTCCTTTTTCAAGATCATACGACAAAAAATCTTAAATAAATACTCAAAACGTTCATAATCTCTATAATATATAAAATTAACTGTTGAAAGTTTTACCAATACAATATTATCCTCATTTTTTGGTAAAAGAAATACAAATTTGATCGAAAAATTATCAAAAATATAAAATTATTAAAATAAAAAATAGGGTAAATATTTCTTACACTGCGAAGGGAAAATTTTTCTATAGGCTGGATTGACGAAAATTGCTTCGCGATCTCCAAATCTTAATCTTCCATTTCTCTCTCAATTTTCTCTCATATTTCCCTTTTCATTTCTCAGTTATCCATTAAACAAGAGGAAATGGATTTAATAAAACTTAGATAATGCTTTAAGATATTTTAATAAAATATTAATAGAATTAATTTAATTTAATCTATTTTTAATATAAAATTCATATGAATCTTTTTTAGGCTTAAAAAATTATAGAAAATATTCACAAAATAGCTCATTTTATTTAAAAATATCAGTGAAATTGGTTTGTAAAATGCATTCCTAACGATTCTAAAATCCTCATTTGTATCAATATGTGTAAATTTCTTAAGTATTTTCATTAGTGCTCAAAAATTATGAAATAAATCTTGTAATTAAAATAATATAACATCAATGGTACGCCAAAGACGATTTGTGGTTTTTACTTATAATTACTCTTAAAAATATTTATTTTCCTAGATCAAAATACGGGCTATTACATTAACTATCTGGAAGCATATGTGATTACATTTTTATTCTGCATCAACACATAATCCTCAGTTTCAGAAGGAACTGTCAATACTAGTGCAGGTGTTAAACACCTTTTTTAGTTCTAGAAAACTTTGTTCACATTCCCCTATCCATTCAAATTTAATATCCTCCTGAGTCAACCTAAAAAAAGGCAAAACAATTTGAGAAAAGCATTTTGCAAATCTTCTGGAATAACTTGCTAATCCCAATCAGCTCCGGACTTCAGTCATATTTGCTGGTCTTAGCCATTCAACAACTATTTTTATCTTTTATGGATATACTAATATACCTTTACCACTTACAATGTGCTTCAAAGAATGAAATTTTCTTTAGTCAAAATTCATATTTAGAATATCTAACAAATAATTCATATTTCTTTAATAATCCCAGAACAATTTTCAAATGTTCTACATGCTCATCATCATTCTTGGTGTAAATCAAAATATCATCTATAAAAATAATTACAAATTGATCAAGATAAGGGTGAAAATTATATTCATTATATTTATCAATATGCTGGGGCATTGATTAGTCAAAATGACATAACAAAAATTTTATAATGCCCATACCTGATATCAAAAATTATCTTCTAAATATTACATTCTTTTACTCTAACTTGATGATAACAAGATCACAAATCAAATCTAGAGAATATAGAAACACCTACTAACTGATCAAATAGATAATCAATTCTTGGGAGATTGTACTTGTTTTTAAAGGTCACTTTATTTAATTTTTTGTAATCAATACTAAGCCAGATCGAACCATCTTTCTTCTTGATAAATAACACTAGTGCACTCTAACCTAATAATTATCATCTTTCTTTTGTATATCTATTGAAAATTCTACCTTTCTTTTTGGAGGTAAACTATCCCATTTCATAGAGAAAATATTTAGAAATTCATTTACTACAAGAATATAATTTATATCATCATTTACTCTTTTGCTAGCTTCTAACTTTGCTAAGAAAATTAATTTACCAGCTCTAATAATTTTGTTCACTTGACTAGAAGCAATCAAAGATGAAATTACTTCTCTTTCACATTGAAAATAAAATATTTCTTCTCCATGCAAATCAAATCTTACTCTTTTCTTCTAGCATTCAATGGTAGCAAAGCCTTTAACCAACCAATTCATTTCCAAAATTATTTCAAATTCTACTAACGGTAAGACTATTAAATCTGATTGGAATTCCCTATCGGCTATCATAATAATAATTGAATATGAAGCACTGAAAAATAAAAAAATTCTAGCATGTAAGAGAATGTTCAGACCAGGAGTAAAGCACTGAAAAATAAAAAAATTCTAGCATGTAAGAGAATGTTCAGACCAGGAGTAAAAGCATTATGTTTCATATGTAATTTTTTATTGAATACCTCAGATATAAAAGAATGAAGTGGATCATAATCAAAAAGAACTCTAGCAGGTATGTCTGAAATATTGATAATGCTTGTCACCACTTTAGAAGATTCCTTGGCTTTTAGAGAAGTTAAAGCAAGAACTCAAGTTGGTGCTGATCTCACCGCTTCTCCTAATGCTTCTCCTTTTTTCTTAAAAGTTGGTTGGCTCATTTGTGGCTTAGCAGTCTTGTATTGCTCTATCCTCTAAATACGTTTAATTCTCTGACTTCTTGGATGTTTTTCGAACAATTTCTTTTGATATGTCTAGGCTCACCACACAGATAACACTTTCCTGAATTTATTAGACATTTTTCTGGATGAGACTTTCCATAATTTTCACAGACTAGTATCACACAAAACCCTGCAGATTGCTGTTGTTGACCCTGATGAAATTTCTACATTTTTTATTAACCACTTCTATGACCACTTTTTGCTTTCAACCTCTCATTTTTGTTTTACCATATCCATATCATGCTCCAAAAATCTAGCACATTCAACAAGTTCAATGAAATCTTTTATGTGAAGATGAATTAGAGGTTGTCTCAATGAATCTCTGGGGCCTTTTAAAAGTCTATAACATTTTTCAATTGGAGTACTGATAAGTTGTGGGGCATAAATTGATAAAGATGTAAACTTGGATTCATATTGAATAGCAGTCTTGGTGCCTTGCTTTAAGCTGACAAAACTCTCTTACATTGTCTATATTGCCAAAGGAGAAACATACCACTCCATGCAAACATGTTCAAATTTCTCCCAAGTAATTAGTTCTTCAGTTCTACCTTCAAATTTTTTCAAATGTTATCCCCTACCGTCATTATACCTCACCTTCCAACATAAAAAACTGCAAGAGATACACCTCTGTCCCTAGGATATTTCATCCAATTCAATGTTTTCTCAATCTTGATTATTCAATCCTTAGCGGTTCTAGCATCTGTATCTGCACTGCTACCAAGAGTTGTAGGAGTGGCTAGTATAGCTACAGGTGGAACACTAGGTGTTGCAAATCCTACCAAATACTACATCTTTTCCATCATTTGAATCATCATATTCATCATCTGCTTTTGCATCATTGTAAAACCCGAAAATGCCGTCTAAGACCTAGTAGGGCTGCAAACGAACCGAGCCGAGCCGAGTATATGAGTGTTCATGTTTGTGTTCATTTAATATCAGCTTGTTCAAGTTTGGTTCATGTTTGTTCGAGCTTTAGCGTTTATGTTCATGTTTGGTTCATTTAAATTAAGGAGTGTTTATGTTTGGTTCATATTCAGTTCATGTTCGTTCGTTTAGTGTTTATCGAGCTTGTTCGCGAACATATTTAATGAATTTTTTTAACTATCAAACAAACACGTTCAGGAACATATCTATGAACAAACACATTTATAATAAAAGCAATTGTCTATATAACAAAGGTAATGATTATTTATATTTATTAATTCTATAGTCAAATATTAATTATTCTTATCAAGCTTATTCACGAGTTCAAAATAGAACATGAATCGAGCTTTTATTGAGCTTCTTATCGAGCTTAATGTCGAGCTTGTTCATGAACTTCAAATGATGTTGTTCGCAAACATAAATGAGCCAATGCATTAATGTTCAAGTTTGTTTATTTAAGAATCAAGTATTTAAAATAATGTTCAAGTTTGTTTGTTTAGTTAATTAAACGATCGCAAACGAGCTTTAATCGAACCGAACAACGAGTAGCTCGCCGAACATTTGGTTCGCTTGCAGCCCTAACTGCTACCAAGAGTTGTAGGAGTGGCTAGTATAACTACAGGTGGAACACTAGGTGTTGCAGATCCTACCAAATACTACATCTTTTCCATCATTTGAATCATCATATCCATCATCTGCTTTTGCATCATAGTCTCTATCATTACACTGGCAATGTCAGGTGCTGCTGGTAATTGTCAACTCTGTGTATTGCTATTAATTGGTGTAATATTTTCAGGACCCTTTGGTCTCCTATCGTTCTGAGAAGACTAACTATTACTCCCTTTAAATACCCTTTTAGCCATTATATATGTTATACATTACATCATGAATTATGCATTTATATAATCATACACACATATTAACTTGTTAATGTTCTATGCCAATTGCAAGCATGATCGAAAGTTAAACTCATGACTAACTTATAAACACCACTCTCACCTAAGCTTTGTTATAATTAATTCAAATTTAATTCTCTTTCCTAAAACTATTCAATCTATTTCAGCTTCTATAATTAAATCCTCCAAATCTTAATTCTTTATCTGATACCATTTTTGTAACACCTCACGATGGGACCTACAATGTAGAATGAACAGAGAAAATATAATATTTATAATTCTTAACATCTAATACTTTTAATCATTTCCATATATGTATATATATGTTCCAAGCATAGTATAACACATTTTTTGAATAAACGAAAGCATCTAAATAGTCTTTGTTGTATCACAAAAGTAATTACATAGCCATTAAGAGAATTCAATATTACAATAATTTAATAATCTACATATTTTAGATGTAGAATTACATATACTGCTAAAAATAAAACTTAAAATTTACTAACCTGAGTCTAAACTGCTTCAACTTTTTCCTTGTGTTTCCCTGTAACAACAGTAAATATAAAACTTCTAAATAATCATACTACATTTTATTTTAAATCTCAATTATTCAAACATACATGTGGTTGTTCATATATGAATACTTGGATATATACTCATATTCAATAAATTGAATAAGCTTAATATTTTTCCCCCTTCAATTCATTCAATTAAAAGTGTATATATAACTAAAAGTAATAACATTTGTTTTTTTTTTAATTTAAAATTGCATTTCTTATCTCTTTGACGAGTTCTCTCCTCAATTCCAACGTTTTACCCCATTTTTCTTTTGTAAATTACTTTGTGACCTCTCCTCTGTATATACTACTTATTATAACAAAATTGATATAAGTATCTTTATAATTTGAAGGATAATGTTATAAAAATTAATAGAATTGGAGACAGAATTATAATTTTAAAGATTGTTGTTGATGCTAAGATTGTTAATATTATAAGTGCTTATGCACCTCATATAAGTTTGGATATGAGTTCAAAATTAAAATTTTAGAATGACTTAAAAGAATTAATATAAAAGATACTTCTTGAAGAAAGAGTTGTTATTGGATGAGATTTAAATAGACATGTTAGTAGAGAGGTAGATAATTTTAAAAGCATCAATGGTGGCCATGGGTTTGGAACGACAAATGAAGGTGATAAGATTATATTAGATTTTCTTTAGCTTATGATTTCTTAATAGTTAATACTTTATTTAAGAAAAGAGATGAGCATCTTATTACTAATAAAAATAGATATAGTAAAATGCAGATTGGTTTTTTTTATAAGAAAATTAAATCGTTTAGATTGAAAAGATTGTAAAGTTATTCCAAGTAAAAATTTATGTACCCAACATCGATTATTAGTTTTGAACTTTAAGATAAAAGTGAAAAAAATAAAAAATAAAGTTAAACAATTTTTTAGGATTAGATGAGGCATTTAAATATTATTAACAAAAATATTTTTGAGAATAAGATTTTAGATCTTAAGATTTTGTCAGTGCATGAGGATGCTAATATTATGTGGAAAAAAGTGACTTGTGATATGAAGAATATTGTAAAAGATGTGCTTGGAGTTTCGAATGGAAAAGCTTCTAATTATAAAAATAGTTGGTGGTGGAATTCAAATGTGCAAGAAAAGATAAAAAATAAGAAGATTGTTATAAAAATTAGTTTAGATATAAAAATTTTGATAATTGAGAAAGTTATAAAGAGGCTTGTAAGGAATCTAAGAAAGCTATTTACGATGCAAAGAGTTTAGCTTTTAATGATTTATATAATAGATTAGATTCTAAGGAGAGAGAAAGATATATGTATAAGTTAGCCAAACAAAGAGATAGAAGTAGTAAAGATTTAGTTCAAGTGAAATGTATTAAGGATGAAGATTAAAAAATACTTTTCTTAGAAGATAACATTCAACAAAAGTGGATGAGGTATTTTGCTAAACTTTTTAATGATGAATGTAAAAATACGATTGACTTTAGTAACTTTATCACCCTAAATGAAAAT
>NW_021319831.1:571774-575874 GCF_001605985.2 Dendrobium catenatum | reverse complement strand
ACATGAGGCAAAAATTTCCTCACCTAATTGAGAAATGATGAAAAGTTGAATTTCGGGGGCAAAATTCTAATAATGAGGGAAGATTTGTAAGACAAAAATTCAGGTATGTAAAAACTAGAATTAATTAAACATATCTTGAAATTTATTTTAAAATGTAAGGTTAATTTAATGTTAAATTAGTATTAACAGTTAAGTTAAAATAAATTAGTAATTAATGTTATTATTATAAATATTAAACCAAGTATTTACAAATAAAAAACATACGATTGTTCAATAGTTTCGTTTCACATTAATAGGAGTATATCTCTTCCCATTTGGTCTTTTCATATCAGTCTTCTGTTTGCGCGTGAAGTAGAAAGTGGAGTGGTCTTAGTAGAGTATGTGTGTGATAAGCAGAAAGGAGTGAGGGTTCGACTTGTGAAGGAAGGATTGGCTGTAGAAGTGAAGCAAGGAGTGGAGAACAGGGATCGGGTAAGAGCAGGTATTATTTGATCGGCTGCATTGTGAGTATAGAAGACGGAAGAGGAGCATATAGCGAAGTAGAATTTCTGTGATAACTTGCAGCCGCGAGAGAACAGTGGCATTGAGGAGAATTGGTTCTTGGTGGGTAAGAAGCAAAGAAACTTCTGCTGAGTGGAAGAAGATTTTGATGGGAGCTTGTGAGTAGTGGAATCAAGTACGGCTATGAGTGAAGAGTGATCTAGGTAAAGGACGATGAAGAGGAAAAAGTGAAATTGAGGGAATGGATTTAAGGTAAGTGATTTGATTATACTTTAATATTATACTAGTCTTTTAGATTTCTTAAAATCAGTAAACATTTCTATAGATAATTACATAAATTTTGTTAGGATTCAAATATAGAGGGGAGGTTACGAAGTAATTTACAAAAGAAAAAAGGGGCAATGTGTCAGAAATGAAGAGAAAACTTGCAAAGAGGTAAGAAATGCAATTTTAAATTTGAAAAAAAAAAAACAAATACTTTTAATTTTAGATACATAAACACTTGTAATTAAATGAACTGAAGGGTGAAAAAATATTAAGCTTATTCAATTTATTAAATATTTGTATACATCCAAGTATTCATTTATGAGCAACCACATTTAAGTTTGGATAATTGAAGTTTAAAATAAGATATAGTATGATATTTTAATATTTCCTAGTTGTTAATATTTTGGAAATAACTCATAGCATATTTTTATGAAAGCGATATAGTAGATAGATTTTTATATAAACATGTACAGACAACTAGTATGAATTCTAATTTCAGCCTAATGCATATCAAATTAGGAAATGTTGGCTGAAATGAGATAATACTTGTGTCGCAAGTGGGCAAGCAATTCCAAAAGAGATAAAAGAAACTCCATGTAATCAATGGCGATAATATCGGGTTTAAATGAGCTCCATTGAGCATTCTTATAAAAGATAACTATGTGAAAAATGATAACCATAACCTTAAACGGCTAATTATTATATTATGTACAGGCTTCAAATAAAATAAAATATGATCTTGAACATGTTTCAAATTGTTTTACAATTATTTTATGAATTAAATTAGTCATGATTTAAATTACATTAATCCCTATAATGTTTTATAAAATTTATTTATCTGAATTGCATAAACTTTCTGAACTTTATAGCTCATCATTTTTATATTGGCTGTTGTTACAAAAAAAGACAATAAAAAGTTGAAGCCAATTAGGCTTAGGTTAATAAATTTAGGTTTTATTGTTCGCAATATATGTGATTCTAAATCTGAGGTATGTAATTGTTATTCATCTGTGATGTTTTAGACTCTCTTAATGCCTTTGTAATTACTTTTGTGATACAATAGAAACTATTTAATGCTTCCTTTTATTCAAAAAATGTGTTGTTAGGAACATTATATATATGAAAATAATTAAAAGCATAAGATGTTGAGAACTATGAATGTTATGTTTTCTATGTTACATTTTGTGTTGCTGGTAGAGCGTATCACGGGTGTACAAAAGGAGGGATAATATTTCTTCAAGGCATCATGATGTTGCAATTGTCTTAATGAAAAGAAAGCCAAAAGAGAAGCTAATCTTGCCTTACTAACAAAAGCGATAGAATTGGAGCTCCCAGCCTTCCCGAAACCACCAAACATAGGCGACCTGCATTCATATAGTAAGTTAAAAAAATGAGGAAATGTAGAATAAATAATTTACTTAAGTGCTGAAGCTATCCAACACTTAAAATGATAGAATAAGAAATTTCCTTTTAAATGCAAGTATGTTCCTTAAGCTAAGGTTCTGTAAGTTACTTATAAATATGGATAGCCCAGGTAGAATCAATAACAAGTACAATACAAAAGATATAATTAATAGGAATGGGGAAGCAGTTTATAATATGCTTAATAATATTGAAAAATATCAGTTTTAACCACGAAGTAGAGGATTTTGTACCGGCTGTGGAGTGGGGATGCTAGCATTTGGGTCACCCATGTTGGCCCACGCAATAACACCACCTTTGATCACCATTTCTGGTTTTGCACCAAAGAAAGAAGGCGTCCACATAACAAGATCAGCAAACTTCCCAGCCTGTGCAAGTAGGTTTAATCATTCTAGAAATATGATATAACATTAATCAAAAGGGAGAAACTCTTAATTTCCCAATCTTGCGATTGATAATCAACCATCACTCATGAATATTCGAGCTTCATAAAAAAAAGGAAAAAAAAAAAGAACGAGGAAAAATTTAGCAGAAATAAGTTTTATTTGATTTAGGCGAGAATCATTTTAAAATTTTTTTATTGCATCAGGAGATGGAATCTCCATTCAATGAAAACAAGATAATGCAATAAAAAAATTTAACTAAGCATATGTGAGCTCTAAAAAGCTTACCCGGTTTTGTTAAAAGAATGTGGCTTCGGTTGTGATTTATATCTGGTTGAGATCATTAGATTCAACGAGATCTTTATCAAGGAAGCCAAAAGCATTTTGCATCTTTTTTCTTCCAAGCATTAGGGATGCATTAGGATGATTGTATGCAATATAAGTCCCTCTCATTATGATCCTCAATCCTGCAGAGCGATTAGATCACCATTGGCAAAGAGGAGCCTCTAAGCATTGCCTTTTGAATTTTGAGTGGAGGAATTTCTTTAGCCCAGTGAATGGATATAATAATATCCTTTTTTAGGGGGCAATGATGGCCTATTAGCCTAATCGCATCCGGCTTATAATCATTTTATTTGCAGCCATCATTGTGATATTCCATATCCTTTGATTTTGCAAGTTTGAAACAATAGGATAGATGATTTGTTTGGTTGGTGAACAATTTAGTGGCAAACTTTAAACTTAACAAATATGAACATTTTAGCATCGTGGCTAGTAATGCTGTCTCCATTTAAGGTAGGGAACCAAGACATTTATCTATCTCTTACAATCTTGAGACACTTGGAATCTTTGGCAGACAAACTGAGGCAAAAAAATCCAATATTGACTTAAATTAATTGTAATTTCTAATATGTTTTATTTTACTAGTGTCAGTAGCCTGTAGTGTCAAATGATAAACAAAATGACAAAGGAGAATGACTTATACTACCTGATCAACTACAACTTGCCAACGCAGTAAAGATCCTCATAAAAATAATCAGCCTGCCCAGATTAGAGGGATGAAGAAGCCTTATATTTATTGTACAATATTTATCGATGAATTATTGAATCATGAAAAGTCTACCTGTAAGAAATTAGGATGCCAATAAATGTCAACATGCCGGGTTTGAGCTTGACCCAAATTCAATCAACTCGAGACCGACTATTCAATAAACAGGGCAAAAAAGATGGATCCGAACCCGACCGACTTGCAACCTATTTTAATTAAAAAAATTATAACTTATTAACTGTATATTGTTAGACACTACACGCCTCTTTAAGCGGAAGTGTCGGTGCATCTTAGCCTTTAAGTTAAATCCATCACAACCTAGCTTTCTCATCACCTAATGAATACAAAGGTAAATGGAAAATCCAAAAAATCCATTTTTCAAGCTATAGGACAATACATGTATAAAAAGTAAATTAATTTGATGAATCATAAATGAAATTAAAATTTAGGGTAAATAATTTAAATATTAAATCAATTTT
>NW_021319831.1:566557-571674 GCF_001605985.2 Dendrobium catenatum | reverse complement strand
ATTTGAATACGACCACAACGGATGAGTCGACATCCTCCATTCACCCTTCTTCGACGTTGGATTCGACTTCGACGACACCCCCAAAGAGTTCTTGGACCGGATCTTACCAACCCTCGTGGACTCCATCGACGATCATTTCTCCGTCTACACGTGGATCATCGAAAGCCGTCCACCCGCTCCTCCGAACCCGGCCTCCGTCCCGGTGACAAGTCCTCTCAAGATCACTTGTCTACTAGTGGCATCGCTAAGTCTGCTCACGGTTCTATTCCGCTAGCCTCCACTTTAAATTGAGTGACGGATCCTAAGGTGAAGAATCTAAATCTTAAATTTGGGGCTTTGTTATTCTTAGCTATTCGCATTACTTGAAGTTTTACTGTTATTTTGAAAAGCCTTCTAATTTCTAAATGTGATTTCTTGTTGTTACTTAATCATTCGTCTTCTAATTCTTGAACTTCACTTGATTAAGCATAGCGTTTTGGTACCAAGTTATGATTCAATATTTCTATTAATTTTAAGTGCAATTCTCATTTCATCGCATGATTGATTCACATCAAATTCACTCCTGATGTGGGTGAGGTACTTAATGATTTTTGTTTGGTTTTTCATTAAATTTCTTACATTTTAACTCGAGTCATTTGCTGATGGAGAAATATTCATTCTCATCTCTATGCTCACAAAAGCTTCAACGTAGCTACAAGATGTGGGGATGCATTATGTTATTTCCATGAATACAAAAAATGTGACATAAATTTTCTAATAATTATATTTTTTTATTAAAATTAAATTTTAAGTTTTACATACTTGACCCTACTTTACTTAAACTCAGGTTTATGTAATTTGGGAATCAAAGAGCAATTCGCTTCTGAAATCGGATAGGCAATTAAGGATTTTTCTTAATTTTTCATTTAATTTCTTACATTTTAACTCAAGTCATTTGCTGATGGAGAAATGTTCATGTCCATCTCTGCTCATAAAAGTTTTTGCAAAGCCAAAAGATGTGGGGGATGCATTACGCTAACTATTAGTAATTTATTAAAAATTTTGATCGCGCTTTCACATCACCCTGATAAAAAGGTAGGCAACATGAGATGGGCTAACTCAGCACATCATGAAAGTCATATATGAAAGAAAAATAGAGTCGGGCCATTAACTCAACTCTACAAAAAGGTGGAGTTCCCGCTCCTATAAACTAATGTCCATTGACACAGAAGGAAGGAGACTCTAAGTAAAAAAAGGGCACTTTTTATGCCTCAGATATTGATTGAAAATTTTAGCAAGGCGTCATCATCTGTTAGTCTCTTTTTTTTCTCAACCCTTCCTATAATATTTAATAGGGGATGATGCGTCCTCCCTTAAGCTGATAAAGAATGTGAAACTAAATGTGTAAGGTGGGAGGGTAGCAGGTAGCTAGAATTGGGCAAATTATTGGGTCAGGTGACCGGAGGCGAAAAATAAGTTCGGACATCTAATAAAAATTTGCCGCGTCACCTGCGCTTTGACTTGCGCTTTAGTTGCGCTTTACCTGCGCTTTACCTGCGCTTTACTTACGCTTTTTGACTTGCGCTTTAGTTGAGCTTTACTTGTTCTTTACCTGCGTTTTACCTGCGCTTTACTTGCGCTTTACCTGTGCTTAATTTAAAATAATATTTTATTAATATCCGAACCTATCTCCGCGTCCGGTCACCTGACCCAATAATTTGCCCTAGAATTGAGGCTTATCAGATGACAGATCAAAAGGATGTTTTATTGATAGTATGGAAGAGAGTTCAATCATTCAAATGCGGGACATTAAGTCATCTACTAGGCTTTGGGTAAATTTTGTCAGTTGATTCGGGTTCTAGGATCAATTGGGTTTATTTTGGTTTTCAATCAGAAGCTCGCCATAAATACCAACTACATTGCCTTGATGTAAAGACAGGGTTTGACGCTAGCATCATTCCAACTTTATCTAAACCAAATTGACTAATTTGATTGAGTTGATCGAGCCTTCAACAAGTTTAATTAGGGTTGACTAGGTGAAAACATCGGACTAAGGCATAGGAAATGATGTATGATATGTATTGAGAATTTTCTATCATCTATTACCCTCGCAAAATCAATGTGGACCCTCCAATGAGGACAATAGTACGTTGGACAAGCTCTATCACTACAAATCATACATGAAAATAGTTATAAGTCAACAATATGATGGTTTTGGTTTTAAGTCATAACAACAGACTTTTGAAGAAGCTTGAACGCTACATAACTTGTTAATTAATTAAAAATAACTTAAAAGGAAAGCATATAAAACAAACCTCAACTGAGCCAACATGCTGTGAGAATCCATTAGCAATTGCTGGATTTATGGTGTATTTTGCTATGAAGCGCTTTATACGGAAGTTATCATTATCAGAACCAATTGGCTCAATTGATCTTCCTCTTTGTAGTTTCATTTTATGAGCAGTCTGCCATGTCCGAATAATCACCTGAAAATATTAATTTGCCCAAATAAAGCTTAAGTATAGAAAAATGGTTATAAGTGCCATTTAGGTAGCTATCACACTTTCAAATTCGAGAGCTAAAAAAGCATTTGGTCATTCACTCATGTTGGCTTGATATGCTGGAACATTGTTTTGTGCGTATTTAAGATGAGCAAATCAACCTTATGATATGGATAAGAACTGGAATTATTTGGCATAAGCACATCCAGTTTCATGCATGACTTCTTTACTCAATGCAACTGCTAATAGTAACGTACCACTGGATATATGCAACTTGAGGAATAGCATATTTGGAAGGTTCTACTGCTTACTTCCGATGGCTGTCATCAATCTAGAAGAAGGTACACAGTGTAGATTCCGGAAAGTTGAAGTATAGCATATCAAGGAAACTCTTTCAAAGAGTGTACTTCAACTTTGCTTACTGCTCATTAATGCAAAGGCAAACAAAGATACTTATAAAGAAATAACAGTCATTCTTGGATGCAATCGTTAAATATTCAACTGTCCAACATCCTCAAATGTGGAGTGGTGCTCACATATTTGCTTTTGGTCATTCACTCATGTTTTCCTAGAGTTTATGTTCAAAGCATATTTCTCTACCATCACCTTGTACTCTATAAGGCTTGAGAGGAAATTCATGATTAAACATTACATACAACTGCAGTTCAAGCAATCAATAAACATTCATACCACGACAAAAATGATGAGGAGCAACATAAGGGTTGCACATAATAATTATGCCTGAGTGAAACGCCAGAATTCATAAATAAGAACTAGCAAGTTACTTGGCCAATCTTCAGAGGACCTTATAAACAAAATGAAGAGGAAGAAGTGAAGAACCTAAAAGTTTAAAAGTTGAAACAAAGGCTTAAACAATGATGTAGGACTATGTATGCTTTCAATGATTGATAAGAGAATTTGCACGCTTTCAAGTAAGAGCAATAAGAATTCAAACGTTTAGCCACTTAACGAAAACAGAAAACAAGAGAGGGGTGCATTAGCTTAGGCCAAGTCACACAATAATAGTTAGGATCACAAAACAATTTGAAATTTCAACATAAGCAAACATAGAAGGTTTTCAATAACATCCCTAGATTAACAATGAGATTAGATGGATAGAAAAACCCATCACTTATTCCCTACGTTTACTAAGCTTTGGCAGATGGCTTTGCACGATTCCTTATGCTTGAGTCACAACCTACAATCAAAGAAGATTTAGGAAGGAATTTGAAGAGGGCGAAAGAGTTCACCCTTGTCTTGGCATGACGATGATTTTCCACTGAACGGTGGAAAGCTGTTCTTCAATGCCTTTCGAAAGAGTGAATATGATTCGCTACAAATATTCATCGACGGAATTATCTACCTGCAGATTAATGTAGAAGAAAGGTAATCCGAGGATGTCGACGAGGCCTTGTTCGTTGTAGACAAAGCCGGAGTCGAGTTCAGGATCGACCATGCATAGATTACGTAGCATTGAAGCCTTGTTGAAGACGTCATTTGTTGTCCTTGTGGATTCCCCTTGAGAGAAAGAAGTTTCTCCAAGGAATCCAAGTAAGGGAAGGGGAGAGAGGGTGGCCGGCCAAGGTAGCGAGCTTGGGAAAGTTTAGGTTAAGATTTTAGAAATCTTAAGGGTAGGGGAAGGCTGGCTAGGTTAGAGAGGGAGGTGGAGGAATTAGAGTTCAGATTTTAAAGGAGGGAGGTTGGAGGAAAATTAGGAAATTGTTTCCCTAATTAATCCTTTAAATTTGGAAAGAATTTAAAAGGGAATTGGAGAGAGAGAGGGGGCGGGTAAGAGAGAGAGAGAGGGTTTGAATTCTTTCCATGTAAGAGAGTTAACTTTGGAAAGCAATTAAGTGGGAACAAGGAAGGGGGGCCGGCAGCATCCAGAGGGGGAGAGGGGTTTGGGGAAAGAAATCAAACCTACTTGATTTGGCATATTAAATTAGGAAGGATGGATCTCATTCCAATCTAATTTAATATTTAAATAGGATTGATTTTGGAAACTTTCCTAAAATAGAACTCTAATTTTGGAAAGATTTCAAAATTCAAATTTGACTGAATAAATGGAATCAATGCTTTCCAAAGAAGGTTTGATGGAAAAGGAAATTAATAAAGAGGGTTTGAATTTTGGAGGCAAAGGGGAATTGGGAAGGGATGGCCGACTGCTAGAACTAGGGCTAGGGTTAGGGTTAGGTGGAGGTGGGGGAATTAAGTGGATCAACCAATCAAGGGGTGAACCACCTTGGATGGCTGGCGGCTAGATGGGATGGGGGAAGGGTATTGGCCGGAGGTGGGCTTTGTTTTGGAGTGGAGGTAGGCGGTTGTGGAGTTGGGAAACCCTAGGACAACGGCTAGGGGAAAAGGGGAGGGAGGAAAAAAGGATAGGGAATAAAGAGAACCACAAACCTGGACTCTTCCAAGGTTGGTGGGTGATCCACTTCCCTCTCTTAGGGTTTTCTCCCCAAAAAATCTCAAACTCTCACAAGAACTCAATTAACAGAAATTTGATTATAATTCATTCATTGACTTCAAAAGAAACATAAGGGGCCTATATATAACCTCATACATTGAAAGGGAACTAAAAGACGACATTGCCCCTAGGGCTTACATATGACAAAAGCTTTAAGGGTAAAACGG
>NW_021319831.1:552708-566457 GCF_001605985.2 Dendrobium catenatum | reverse complement strand
AAAATGTAAAGCATTCAAATAGCAACTATCTTAACACGTTATACATCAACCGCCAAATCCAATGTACCCCACGATAGCATCCTAGCCATTTGACTGTTGGGCTACTGATGTAATCAGACTGATAAATCCGTCGTCATCAAACACCACTTTATTTTGGTAGTGACTTACTACTTCTCCAAGTGGGCAAAAGTGGCTCCATTCAAAGAAGTTACATTCAAGCACATGATCAACTTCTTCATGCATAACATCATGTACAGATTTGGTGTGCCATGCCGCATAATCTCGGACGATGATACAGTTTTTAAAAGTACTAAAATTAATAAATTTATCGATCGGCTCAATATCAACTGATGATATTCCTCCATATACTATCCAAGAATAAATGGCATGGCATAAGCCTTCAATAAGATATTGGTGAAATTGTTGAAGAAGATTCTCACCAAAAATAAAAGCGAGTGGCATACGAAGATGGCAGAAGGGTTGTAGGCATATCGTACAACTTACAAAACACCAACCAAAGCTACTCCTTACTCATTGGTGTTTGGAGTTGAGGTACTTTTGCCACTAGAAGTTGAACTCCCATTCAAATTGCCATGCATAATGAGCTTACTAAAGAACAAAATACTCGGTTGAGAATGGAGGAGCTTGATGCACTCAATGAAGTCAAGTTACAAGCTCAACAGAACCTGAAGATTTATTGAGCAAGGATGATAAAGTCCTTTGATCGGTTTTTGCATCCTCGATCATTTCAAGAGGGGGAATTGATCCTTGTGTAGAGAAGCCAATCATCCCACATAGAAAAATTGGTGGCAAATTTGTATCCAATTAAGGACCTTTCGATGTTGAAAAGGTGTACCAGGGAGGAGCTTATCAGTTGATCGGTCTAAATGATCAGAGGCCTATGCTGCTGATTATTGGCTGTTACCTAAATAAATACTACGAATTAAATTGCCCAAGAAAATGTTATGCTTAATATGCTATGTTTTCGTACATATTTATTAGCATATATATTTCATGTTTTGAAATTATCTTGTGTAGCAAGAAAGCATTTTAAAATCCCCAATCAGACTGGGGGCATTTTAAAATTTATTCAGGTCGACATCGCGTAGTATGTCGAAATCTCTGAATAAATATTTAAAATCTCAAAATACATAGCATATCCAAAATCTCCCTGCAAGATAGGAGATATTTTAAATATTTATTTGGGTTCATATCGTGTTATGCGCAGAGATCCCTAAATAAATATTTTAAAATATCAAAATTCCAAATTTAGCTTGCTCTAGAATGTTCCTGTGATACATGGGTATTTTAAATATTTATTCAAGTCGACATCGCGTTGCATGCAGAGATCCCCAAATAAATATTTAAAAATATCAACATAAATACTCTTTCACGTTGAATAATGCAACAATCTTCTTTTTCAAAGTATATGCAGGTGATCGCCAAATAAATATTTAAAAATATCAACATAAATACACTTTCACGCTGAAGAATGCAACAATCTTCTTTTTCAAAGTATATGCAGGTGATCCTCCAAAAATTCGTGGCACCAACTTCTCTAGCATACCAAGATTTGAAAGTCAAGAAAGAGACTTTTGTGACTACACACTCCAACAAATTAGGTCGGAATGGCTTGAAGTCTTTCAACATCCTGAAGCTTAATGTTCGAATGGATATAAAAGGTCGGATCCAACACACCTAAATATGGTCGGATCACTGGAAGCTCTGTCTATCCAACACGCACAAAATCTTCATTCAGCTTTATCCAATTTTCTTTTCCTTTAGGTTTGGATTTTCCTTACCTCAAGATTAAAAACCTTCGTAGCACTATCCTAGTTTTAATACAATTTTTTCCCTTTAGGTTAATATTTTATCTTTCCTTAGAATTATATGTGGTAATGGTAGATAATATTCTTCGTGCCACCATCTTAGTTTAATTCAGTTCTTTTCCTTTAAGTTAACATTCTTCCTTTCCTAAGGATTAGATGTTCAAGTGGTGGATAATGCCCTATGCGGCACCATCATAGTTTAATCCAATTTTGTTTCTTTAGGTTGGTATACTATATTTCCATAGGATTAGATGTTTTAGGGGTGTGCAATGCCCTTCATTACACCATACAAATTTAATCCAATTTTCTTTTACTTTTGGTTAGAATTCTTTCTTTTGATTAGACGTGCTAGTGGTGGACCATGCCATTGTGGCACCATTCTAATTTTAATTTAGTTTTCTTTTTCTTTAGGTTAGAATTGTTTCATTCCTTAGAATTTGACATGTTAGTGGTGAATAAAGCCTTTTGCGGCACCATCCTAGATTAATCTAGTTTTCATTTCCTATTGGTTATCATTCTTCCTTTCCTAAGGATTAGATATGCAAGTGGTGAATAATGCCTTTCATTGCATCATTCTAGTTTAATCCAGTTTTCTATTCATGTATGTTAGGATGTTACCTTTCCTTAGGATTAAAAGTGCTAGTGGTGGATAATGCCTTTCATGGCACCATCCTTATTTTAATCCAGCTTCTTTTCCTTTAGGTTAGGATTCTTCATTTCCATAGGACTAAACATGCAAGTGGTGGAAAACACCCTTTGTGGCACCATCCTAGTTTAATCCCTTTTTTTTTATTTAGGTTAGGATTATTCCTTTCCTTAGGATTAGACGTGCTAGTGGTGGACAATGCCCTTTATGACACCATCCTAGTTTAATCTAGTTTTCTTTTATGGGTTAGGATTCTTACTTTCCTTAGGATGAGATGAGCTAGGGGTGATAATACACTTCATGGCACTATCCTAGTTTAATCAATTTTTTTTTCCTTTAGGTTAGGATTTTTTTTTTCTTTAGGATTAAAAGTGCTAGTGGGGGATAACACCTTTCATGACACCATCCTAGTTTTAATTAAGTTATCTTTTCTTTATGTTAGGATTTTTTCTTTCCTTTAGATTAGATGTGCTAGTGGTGGACAATACCCTTTATGGCACCATCCTAGTTTAATCCAATATTTTTTTCCATAAGGTTATAATTCTTCCTTTTCATAGGATTAGACGTGCTGGTCGTGTTTAACGCCCTTTGTGGAACCATACTAGTTTAAAATTTGTGCTTAATGGTTCTATTAAGATCAACATAAAGATCGAGTCATTTCCCTGATTGGGAATGCTCCAATTTGGAAAATTCCCTACTATGCTTTTGAGCTTCTTCGATAAGATCTGTTAAAGTGGGCTTGATTGTCATCTGATGCAAATATTCAGCATTTTTGAAATCTCTAATCTTCAATTACATATTTTTCATTTCCTTAATCAGTTGAACCTCTTGAGTAATCACCCAGTTCATCATTCATGTAGACTTGCAACATAAAGCATCGACTATAATATTGGCTTTTCCCGGATAATACTGAATATTCAAATCATAGTCTTTAATGAGCTCTACCATCTCATGTCTTAAATTGAGTTCTTTGTGTGAAAATATATATATTTTAAGCTATGATGATCAGTGAAAATTTTACATCTTATCCCATACAGGCAATGCCTCCAAATCTTTGAAGCAAATACTACTATAACCAGCTCTAAATCATTAGTAGGATAATTTCTTTCATGGGGCATTAACTATCTCGATGCATATGCAATCACTTTTCTATTCTGTATTAGAACACATCCTAAACCTTTCAAAGATGCATCACTATAAATTTGAAATCCTTCTGTTCCTGAGAGAAGTGTTAATTCTAGTGCGATAGTTAGATGCATCTTTAATGACTAAAAGTTCTTCTCACATTCAGCAGTCCACTCAAACTTAACCTCCTTTCTCATCAATTTAGACAAAGACATAGCAATTTATGAAAATCCTTTAACAAATATTTTGTAATATCCTACTAGTCCAAGGAAACTACGAACCTCTCTAACATTCTTTAGTGTAGGCCATTCCACAATTGCTTTCACTTTCTGTGGATCTACTGAAATTCCTTCCCCATTGATAATATATCCTAAGAAAAAAATACTTCTTAACCAAAATTCACATTTTGGGTATTTTGCATACAACTGATTTTTCCTCAATGTCTCCAAAACTATTTTGAATTGTTCAGCATGCTCCTCATCAGTCTTTGAGTATACCAGGATGTCATCAATAAAAATAATCACAAACTTATCTAGACAGTCTTTGAAAATTTGGTTCATCATATCCATAAAGATAGCAGGAGCATTTATTAACCCAAACGGCATGACTCTAAACTCAAAATGACCATATATAGTCCCAAAAGCTGTCTTACTAACATCTGCTTCTTTAACTCTCACTTGATGATATCCTGATCTTAAATCAATTCTGGAAAATACTGTAAGACATTCTAGCTGATCAAATAAGTTATATATTCGTGGTAATGGATATTTGTTCTTAATAGTTACTTTATTCAGTTCTCTATAGGCAATACACATTCTCATGAATTCATCCTTCTTCTTAACAAAAAGTACAGGTGCACTCCAAGGAGAATGACTAGCTCTGATAAATCCCTTATCCATTAATTCTTGTAACTGAGTTTTTAACTCATGCAATTTTTTAGGGGTCATTCTATAACAAGATTTGTAAATTGCTAATGTTCATGGTTGCAATTCTATGCCAAATTAAGATCTCTTTTAGGTTGTAATCTAGGTAATTCTTCAGGAAATACATCTAAAAATTTAGAGACAACCAGAGCATGTCCAATGCCTGAACACCTTTATTTAAGACCTCAATTTTAGCTAAGAACACTAGCCCACCCCTCCTTAAGTATTTACCCATATTTATTGTACTAATAAGAGAGGATGTTGCACTTCTCATAGGGAAAATAAAAAGTCTTATCATTTAGTAAATAAAATTTTATTCTCTTCTTCCAACATTGAATTGTAGCAAAATGTTTAACTAACCAATCCATCCCCAATATGATGTTAAATATTTTAATAGGAACCATAATCAGTTCTGTTGAAAATTTGTGATCCTGAATATTCAAATTTATAAGACATTCTATTGGCATGCAAATTGTCCCCTATTGGCATCATAACACATAAGGTAGGTGTAAAATATACAATCTTAACAGATAAATCAGAACATAATTCTTCAAAAATAAATGAATGGGATGCACCAGAATCAAAAAGAATTCTGCCAAATTTGTTAGAAATCAAAAGTATACATGTAACCACTTCCTCTGAATTTTTAGCCTCCTGGGGTGTAATGGCAATCACTCTAGCCTTCACAGGTTGATTGTCTTTAAGATATGATGTTTCTCCTTTTAACTGAATAAGTGGGTTTCCTTGTAAAGTTGGACTTCCTTGGAACTGAGTTTTTTCCTGTTTGATTGTCTCCTTCTAGATATCTCTTATGTGGTATCTATTCCTGATATCCTTGTGGCCTGATATTGGTTCTTTTCTCTTGAGGGCAATCCATCTTGTGATGACCTATCTCACCACATCTAAAACATTTTCCAAATCCCACCAAACACTGACCAAAATGCCTCTTCCCATATTATTTACACAAGGGTTTCTCAAGCTGACTTTGCTTCTGTTTATCATTAAATTTTAGCTTCTTATTTCTGAATCGATTATCCTTTTCAAACATCTTCCTTTTTTCCTAGGTGTAGCTGTTCTCAACTATATTTGGAGAAATTCAGTTCAGTTTCAATCTTTTTTGGCTCTCTTCACTAAGATTGAAAATTCACTGATATCAAAAGGTGCCAATACTAGTCGTAGTTGATCTATGAGTCCTCTCAAAAATATGTGGCACTTCTCCTCCTGGGTGCTGACATAATGAGGTGCGTAGCGAGAAAAAAAAGTGAACTCAGCTTCGTATTGCATTATTATTTTGGAGCCTTAAGTCAGATTGAACAATTTATCTTGCAGAGCTAATCTGAGTGAAGGAGGAATAAACCAATCTCTGAAGGCTTCACAAAATCATCCCACTATATGTTAGTAATAGGTATATGTCCAAATTTTTCTATATGTTGTGCTTTCCATCCTCTTTCTGCTTCTCCTTCTAACATAAATGTATCTAATGGTACTTTTGTATTTTCAGGACAGATCAAACCATCTAAAATCTTTCCAATCTTTAACAACAGTCTTCAGCTATGGTTGGATTTCTTGCACCATTAAATGCTGGTAGTTTAAAAATTTGAAATAATTTTAAATGTCGATCCACTTCACTATCATTTTTAGATTTGGATCCACCGCTAGTAGAAGATTTCTCCATATATGCCATTTTATCAACCACTTGTGATGTCAATTGCACAATATTTTAAAGTTTTTTAGATTTGTTTCCTTCATTCTTGTTTCTATATCTAGCCGGGATGACTGACCAGTCATTCTTTATGGCAACTCTTAAGACATAACTATCTGTATGCATATAGATAATTCATATAATACATATACTCATGGTAATAAACATAATCATTCAAAGGATTAAATAAGCAAGAATGCTATTGTACTGAAATGAATGCACAATTCCAATAAAACTTGATTCAACCTATAGCTCTGTATATATCATATTCATTATATCTTATCCTACTTCTTCTAAATCCAATTATGCTTCCATTTTATCTTGATTTGGCTCTGATACCAATTTCTGTCACACCCTAATTTTGCCTACCCCTTAACGGTCAATCTGAAGTATAACATAGAAGGAAAATCTAAACTGATTTCTTCATACTAATACCCATTTTGAGCCCCCACTTTCAGAATGGAGTGAGTAAAAGAAATCTATTTAGACTCTACTAACTTGCCAACCTATCTAAATCATAAAAGAAATCAAAATCTATTTCTGTCACACCCTAATTAATAATGGAAAGCATATAATGTCCCTTAATGAACATCAAATATAATTGAAGTAAATACAAAGCTCTATTAAAACTTTTAAAATTCATTCACATACCCAAAAGTCTGTATATCTAGCATTCAGATCTCAGTTTAGATCTCTTTGCACACCCAAAATGTATTTACACCAAAAGAATGGTCACCTCTTTTTATGGTCCTAAGGACTCCTTCCCCTTTCCTACAGTACAACCACTACTAATGAGTTAGGCCAAATGAAATATACAAGCAATTTATAAAAAATAATAATAATCAAATGAGAAATGTTTAATAATGCTAACAAATTTAAAACACATATTGAAATGTCATATTGAGCCTAGAAGTGCTTAGCTTAGCAATATTATTCATCTTACCAAAATTGTTTAATATTTTTAAACAAATTCCATAATGACTATAAGCTTTTGCACCTTTTTAGCATTCCAATTTCCATGTTGGGTCTGAAAGTTCGTTAGGGATGTTAGGCCCTATGAACTGGCCCAAAGCTAATTAAGAGAGAGAGGTAAATTGGTAAAAATTATCTTTCAATCAAAACACAAATCAAAACCAATATCACCACAATGAAAACCAAAGTGCAGAAATTAAAATGCGGAAGTAATAAAGAAAGAACACACCAGATTTATTTTGGTTCGGTCAAACCTTGACCTACGTCCACTCCTTGGAGGCACCCTCCAAGTATTGCACTAAATTAAGTGTCTCTACTTTAGCCCCCACAGTTAGGCGGAGAAGCCCTTACAAAATCACTTCCACCTTCCCCGATGCGGTGGAGTCGTCGGGTCCTTTGACACCAAAGAGATCTTCTTCTTTGGTGAACTTCCCTCGAGACAAGCCTTGAATCCGATGGTATTCAGGTGCGAGCTTGCAGTAGCAACCGTGTGGAACCCCCTCCACACTCCCTTGAGTACCCCCTCACAGGATCTTCTCCCTCTCTCAAACTCCACCCTTTCCTCACTCCCTTTCAAGCTTTCTCTTCAAGTTTCCCCCAAAAGAACGAAGCTATAATGGCTGCTAAAGACACTTACCAAGTGTCTTGCTAAAGCTTAAATAGAAGATCTCAAAACAAGCTCATTAATACAAGTTGCAGACTTTATCGTCCAGGACGATAGACATATCATCCTAGCCGATCAGTACAAATTAAGCTCATCAGCCTGGAACGATTTGGGACGATCAGAAGAAAATTAGTTACATCGTCCTGGACGATATCACGATCATCCCAGACGATTAATTTAAAATCGATTTCAATCGTCCTGATCATCGCCTGGAATAGATGCTGGCCGATGTAAATCGTCCAGGCCATCGTCCCGGACAATGTGATCGTATCAATCAGCCATTAATGCTTTCCAAATATACTTGATCAATTTAGGCATAAATTAGTTAGATCATCTTGGACGATGTGTATATCATCCTGGCCGATTGCCTAAAATAAAGAATACCTAATCTGATCATGGCATCTGATTCTTTCTGAGTTGAGCCTATCTTCCTGGCCGATACATGTATCGTCCAGGCCGATCAGCTTATGACGGCTGCTTTAATGAGGATGCTCTAATTAGGGTTTCTGTTTTTGAACAGATCATCCAGTCCGATATACATATCGTCCTAGACGATGTTACCAAAAATAGAAATCTTTAGGGAATAATAGAAAATCTTCCAAGTTACAAATCAACAGGTGCCACACCAAATACAATAGACTCAAGAAAGGAAAAAATATACAAACTAACTCAGACCTAGTCTACCCAATCTTGAGCTGATTCCAAATTGCAGTACGATCGTGCTAACCTGAAATATTAGTAGAAAGCAGTCGTAGAGAAACAAGAATTATTTGCTATCATCAAAATCATAAACCATAGATCCACAATAATCTCCCCCTTTTTTATGATGGTAAACATTTCAATTTGAATTTGCAAAAAGGAACATTTTCACCTAATCTCCCCCTCACTAGAAAAACACCTTAAAAAATATGAGAGGAAAAAAAAATATTTTTGTTGTTTTAAATTTTTTGAAAATAATAAAAAGGATACAAATTCTACACTACGTTCTCCCCCTTTGACACTATCAAAAAGAGAGGAGGCACAAACAAAAAACAAAATGAATAAAAGATAAAAAATGTTCCCTGGTCTAGTGAAAAATAAATAATCTTAAAATGAGAAAGTTACCTCTTGGTTTTAATCAAAAACTTAGTAGAATTGGATTGACAACGCATAGCCGAGAAATGGTTAGAAATTCAGAATTTGATAATCCAAACTCAAGTTTTTTTTTAAAGGCTCAAAAACTTTTTAATTCAATATCTAAATCAAGGAATAAATTAGAAAAAGAAACACTAATTTTTTAAAACTCCTTACATAAAATATATCTAATAGAAGATCAATGCACGAATTGTTGAATCATGAATCAAAATTTTCAAACTCAAGTATCGAAAGTATCACAAGTTTTCTTAAGCTTTAAGAAGTATAAGAACGGTAAGCATTAAACTTTGTGGGCTCATTTTATGTCTCTTGATAATTGGTTGGCGCACTGCGCATCTTTTTATACACTTGATGTATTCTAATTTTTTTTTTAATTTGGCGTCTTTGCGCATCTTTTATTTTTAGCTCATTGACCTTTTTTTTTTGTATGCTACCTTTCTGAAATCTTAAAAACCAAAAGTAAACCCATACTATTGACAAAAATGAACATTCTTGATTAAGAAAATTATGAGGTAGATTCAACAACTTGCAAAAGATTCCTATACAATAAATAAAATGTAGGGAGGTAAAAAAAAATTGTTTCAATAACCAATTTAAAATATGACAAAGATTTTAAATCAAAAGTAGAATAATCACTTTTAGGAAACAGATATTGAGAGTAAAAAATAAGAGTTTCCTTCCTTTGCTGTTTTTAGAGATGTCAATCACAACTTACCAAAGATTTCAAGAAAAAATAGGAAGTAGATTTTTCATTTTTAGAAAAGTGAATGTGTGTGTTGATCAGAGAAAAAATTTAACGAAATAAAAATTTCTAAGAATAAAAAAAAACAAAAACTCAAAATAAAAAATGAAAACATAAAATAACTAAAAATAAAACGCAACACAAAAACACAAACAAGACTTTTAACCATTATCTTTCTCCTGGTCTGATGCTTCAAAAACCAAGTCTGCCTAGGAGATTTTTTGTTTTTCATTGTTTCTCCAGTTTAAAATTTGCTTCGCTTTACCCTTTTCTTTCGCATGAAGAATTCTTAAATTTGGGCACTGATTTTTCATATGTCTAGGCTTCTTACATTGAAAGCAAATAACGTCATTAGAAATATTAACATCCTTACCATTTTTACCTTTCTTCCATTTTTGTTGATGCTTATGCTTTGGTGAGTTTTTTAATTTGTCTGTCAAGTCATTACTTTCATCACTAACTAAGCTATCTTTTTCCGTATCTTCAGCTTTTAGAATAATCATTTCACCTACATCCAAAAGGTTTTTGACCCAAACTTTGCTCGTAGGCAATGAGTGAGCCAATCAAATTATCAATAGAATAATCATTCAAATTTTTTGATTCACAAATAGCAACAATTTTAACATCAAACTTATCCAGTAGACAACGAAGAATTTTGTTAACTTTTTTAAAATTTGAAAATTCTTTTCCTAAAGCATACAGTGATGTCATAATTTGAATAAACCTAGTATACATGTCTAAGATCATTTCATAAGATTTCATGGAAAATATTTCATAATCATGCATTAACACATTCAACTTGGATTGCTTTATTTCACTAGTGCCTTCATATATGGTGTGTAGTTTATCCCAAACTTCCTTACCAGCGGTGCACGTGGATATTAACATAAAATCTTTAGAATTTATAGCACAGAAAAAGCAATTTAAAGATTTTGCATTCAATTGAGCATCAATTCATTCATCTCTATTCCATTTACTAAAAGAAATGTCAGTTTTAATGCCATCTAAAATACATGACGGTAATAAATAATCAGTTAAAATCATATGCCACATGCAAAAATCAATCGATTGCAAGAAAGTAGTCATGCGAATTTTCTAAAAATCAAAAGTAATATTTTCAAACAAAGGTGATCTAGTGATTGAATAACCTTCCGCAATATTATGATTTAAAAAATTAGCCATGGATCGAAATTTAAAAGCTTTTAAAAACTTATTTTTTGAAACCTGCTCTGATACCACTTGAAAGTTCGTTAGGGATCTTAGGCCTTATGAACTGGCCCAAAGCTAATTAAGTGAGAGAGGTGAATTGGTAAAAAATATATTTCAATCAAAACACAAATCAAAACCAATATCACCACAATAAAAATCAAAGTGCGGAAATTAAAATGCGGAAGTAATAAAGAAAGAACACACCGAATTTATTGTGGTTTTGTCAAACCTTGATCTACGTCCACTCCTTGGAGGCACCCTTCAGGTATTGCACTAAACTAAGTGTCTCTCCTTTAGCCCCCACAACTAGGCGGAGAAGCCCTTATAAAATCACTTCCACCTTCAGCCGGGTCCTTTGACACCAAAGAGATCTTCTTCTTTGGTGAACTTCCCTCGAGACAAGCCTTGAATCCAACGGTATTCAGGTGCGAGCTTGCCGGAGCAACCGTGTGGAACCCCCTCCACAATCCTTTGAATCCCCCCACACAGGATCTTCTCCCTCTCTCAAACCCCACCCTTTTCTCACTCCCTTTCAAGCTTTCTCTTCAAGTTTTCCCCAAAAGAACGAAGCTACAATGGCTGCCAAAGACACTTACCAAGTGTCTTGCTAAAGCTTAAATAGAAGATCTCAAAATGAGCTCATTAATGTAAGTTGCTGATTTTATTATCCAGGACGATAGACATATCGTCCTGGCCGATCAGTACAAATTAAGCTCATCAGTCCGGGACGATTTGGGACGATCAGAAGAAAATTGGTTACATCATCCTGGACGATATCACGATCGTCCCGAATGATTAATTTAAAATTGATTTCAATCATCCTGATCATCGCCAGGAATAGATGCTGGCCGATGTAAATCGTCCAGTCCGTCGTCCCGGTCGATCCTACGATCGTCCTAGACGATGTGATCATATCAATCAGCCATTAATGCTTTCCAAATATACCAGATCAATTTAGGCATAATTGAGTTAGATCGTTCTGGCCGATGTGTATATCGTCCAGGCCAATTGCCTAAAATAACGAATACCTAATCTAATCATGGCAGCTGATTCTTTCTTAATTGAGACTATCATCCTGGCTGATACATGTATCATCCAGGCCGATCAGCTTATAACGACTGCTTTAATGAGGATTCCCTAATTAGGGTTTCTGCTTTTGGACAGATCATCCAGGCCGATATACATATCGTCCCGGATGATGTTACAAAAAATAAAAATCTTTAGGGAATAATAGAAAATCTTCCAAGTTACAAATCATCAGGTGCCACACCAAATACAATAGACTCAAGAAAGGAAAAAAGATACAAACTGATTCAGACCTAGTCTACCCAATCTTGAGCTGATTCTAAATTGCAATCCCATCATGTGAACCTGAAATATTAGCAGAAAGCAGTCGTAGAGAAATAAGAATTATTTGATATCATCAAAATCATAAACCATAGATCTGCAACAGGGTCCAACTTCTCAACTTTTTAGAATAGAAGTTGTTCTCTCATTCAGGGTTGAGTCAAATTTTCCAACTTCTATAATTGAGAGTGTAGGCTTACCTCATCGGGTCTTTTGCCTTTACATGTGAGGGCCTATTCCCCATATATAACTTATTTCAGTTTTCATATAGTCATCCTTTTTAGCCCTAATGACATATGCTTTTGATGACATAGTTGCGCTTTAGCTGCTCTTCAGCTGCCCTTTAGGTGCCCTTTAACTGCCCTTTAATTGCCCTTTAGCTGCCCTTTAGCTGCCCTTTAGGTGTCCTTTAGTTGACCTTTAGGTACCCTTTAGTTTCCCTTTAGTTGTGCTTTAGCTGCCCTTTTGCTCATTCATTAGTTTATGAATATTTAATCTTTTAGACTTACAAAATTATTAACATTGATAAACATTACTCTCTACATAAACAGTTTCATACATATTCGACCATGTTCATACAAAATAACTAAAATAAACTAAAATACATGTGGTTATAAGCATAATTAAGATGAAGTGAAATAATAAAACATTTACTAATTCTTATATTCTTGTTTGGGTATCTCACCTCATCAGGAATTTGTTCTCCTAGACTTTGTCTTCCTTTCCTTTTGTAAATAATCTCAATTAAGTACCTCTTCTTTCAATAGTAATCCTTTTCTTTCTTTTTCTATGTCTAGCAATCTACCACAATGAACTCAGCTACCACCAATTGATTACAGCAAACATTATTAAATTACATCCTGAAAAGCTTAGAGGGGATGAGAGGGGAGGAAGGAGGGGACATCCTATTTTTAGTACAGCTAGTGATGCAACAGTTATGTGAGATTTTTTAATTACCTCAGGGAGTGGTGCCATAAAGGGGACATGAGCATGCCATCACACTGAGGTAGGGTGTATCATTGATTAGTATCAGTCCTTATCGATACCCTTAGGCTTAGAAGGATGAAATTGAAAAGCTGGTCTGGGATATGTTGGAGGCGGGGATCATTAGGCCGAGAGTGAGACCTTTTTCTAGCCCAGTTCTACTAGTTTAAAGAAGGATGTGAGTTGGTATTTTTGTGTGAACTACCATGCCTTGAATAAGGAGACTGTGCTAGACAAGTTTTATATCCCAGTGATTGATGTGCTACTTGATGAGTTTTTTAGGACAATAGTATTCACGAAGATGGACTTGAAGTCTGGATACAATTAGATTTAGATGAGAGATGAAGATGTCCCGAAGTTAACTTTCAGGACACATAAGGGATACCATGAGTTCTTGGTGATATTGTTTGGTACCGAAGTTATCTCTCTCTCTCTCTCTCTCTCTCTCTCTCTCTCTCTCTCTCTCTCTCTC
>NW_021319831.1:546353-552608 GCF_001605985.2 Dendrobium catenatum | reverse complement strand
CTCTCTCTCTCTCTCTCTCTCTCTCTCTCTCTCTCTCTCTCTCTCTCTCTCACTTCCTCCCTCCCTCTCCGTCTCTCTCTCGCTATCCCTCTCCCTCTCTCTCTCAATCTTCCTCCCTCTCTCTCCCACCATCTCTCTCTCAATCTCCCTCCCGCTCTCTCTCTTTCTCTCTCTCCCTCCCTTTTTCTCTCTCTCTCTCTCACTCACTCCCAATCCATCTCCCTCTCTCTCTCTCTCTCTCTCTCTCTCACACAATCCATCTCTCTCCCAATTTATCTCTCTCTCTCTCTCTCTCTCTCACCTTTCTCCATTTACCCCCTTTTTTCTCTCTTATTTTTTTCTAGAGAGAGAGGCTCTGGGTATGGCGGGAGGTGACCGAAGGTCACCGTCCCGTCCGAATGGGGGCGGAGGCGATTGTACGGCGGGAGAGGATCGAAGGCGCAGCATCGGTGGTGGGGTTGTGAAGAAGCTCGGAGACCGTTCTCCTAGCAAACTGATGGGAGGCAAGGGTAAAGGTAAGGCTCGCGAGGAGGCAGGTATGGTTCTGATGGAGTTCAGGAGGGCCGTTGGGAGGCTAAATCTCGGGGAAATGTTCCCAAGGGAGCGGTTCCGCCGACTAAGGATGGATCTGGCCAGGCGCACGATGGGCTTATTTTGGAAGCAAAACAGCCTTCACCGCTGGGTATGGCTGCGGATAAGACGTCGGGAGTGAATGTTTCACTTAATCCGATCTTTGTTTCAAATGGATCCTCCATGGAGGTCGAGGAGATTGATCCGGTGGTAGATGACTGGGAGGATATGGAGGAGGCCTTTGATGTGGATGCCAAGATGCCCGGGAGCTCGGGTCTGCTGGCGGTGAGCCCGGACGTTGCTGAATGGTGTAATAAGATGGGGGCGCATACTGACGCTGAGGGGAGTGATGTGGCTATGAAGGTTGATGAGGCAGCCCAGGTTGCTGCAGGAGGTGAAAATGCCTATTCCATCCCGGTGCCGATGGAAGCCCGAACAGAGTGCACGCAACCTGTTTGTGAAAATGCGGAGGTGGCTGGAGAAGCTGGGTGCGCTGAGATGGCTAGCGGGAGAAGTGTGACATTGGGTAATCCGTTCTCGGCCGCTGCTGGGAATCCTTGGAGGAAGCCGGAACACATCCCGAACTTCATCCTGAAACGCTTAATGCCTTCGCGGAAGATGGTACTACGATCAACCTCAATCTGGATCGTGTCAAGGCCAATATGGACATGCTGGACCATGCGGTAATGGAGAAGATAATTGGTAGAAGCACGTCTTTCTTCGCCCTGAAATCAGAAATACAACGGCAATGGGGCCATTTTGGTGAATTCCAGATCACTACGCTTGGTCACGGGTGTTTTGTCTGCATCCTCACCACGGTGGAGGCGAGGGATGCTGTGTTGAGTGGTGGTCCATGATTTATTGGGGGAAGCTTGGTGGGCCTTGATAGGTGGTCACCGGATTTCTCCCCGGCTTCGATGGAGGGGCTGTCGTCCCCGGTGTGGATTAGATTGCCCAACCTCCCATTGCAATACTGGGATGAGTGTAATATTGCGAGGATTGCCTCCATGTTTGGTACTCCGTTATGGATTGATGCGCAGACCGGCAGCTGGGGTCGACGCGAATATGCTCGGGTTTGTGTAAGGGTGAATTTGGCCAATAAGCTGCTTGCGGGAGCTTGGGTCAATGGTTGGAAAGGAAAATTCTACCAACCGGTAGAGTATGAGGGGATCGGCCTTTTGTGCTATGGATGTGGCAAAGTGGGCCACCCCCCCCCCCCCCCCCAATTCACTGGGTAATGTGGAGTCGTTGTCTACCCCTAAGCCTGGCCCTGCTGTGGCAGTTGTGAATGGCAGTGGACCACCGCCTTCTAGTGGTAGTCGGGAAGCAGTGGGCACGGGGTGCCCCCCCTGCTTCGCCCAATGCGGGACAGGATCCCAGTGTGAGAGCCCTTGAGGATGAGGAGGCGGTTGGACCATGGATTCAAGTCCCTCCAAGACGCAGGAGGTCCCCCCGAGCCCCGGGCATGGCCGGACCGAGTGGGAACCCCACGACCATGGCTACTGCTACCAGGCAAGTCGATCTGAGTAAGGTGAGCCTCCCCCACAGTAAGGTGCGGCCTACTCAAGTGCAGAAGCGTATGGGTTTTAAGAAACCGCTCCCTTTTATGGCTGGGATACGTTCGGATACTTCCACGGCGAATAGGTTCTCGTTTGACACGGAGCTGAGCCTATTCAATTCTCCGGTCCCAAATGGTCAGAAGTGGCTGGTTGCTATTGTGTATGCCTGTAAGGACTATCATTCCCGGCGGGCTCTCTGGAATGACATTGGCTCGATGATAAATGCCGAAGACGCGGTCCTTGTGGGAGGGGACTTCAATTGTTGTCTGGCTCAAGAGGAGAAGAAGGGTGGCCGGCGCTTCACGTACTCGGTGAAGGCCCAAGAAATGGCGAATTTCATGAGCGACAACGACCTCCATGATTTGGGGTTCTCAGGCCCCAAATTTACGTGGTCTAATAATAAGAGTGTTAGTAGCAAAATTTGGGTGCGATTGGATCGTATCTTGATGAACACGGAGGGGCTGCATTTGGCCCCGCTTGCGACGGTGAAGCACTTAATCCGTCTTGCCTCTGATCACTGCCCGCTGCTGCTGTCGTTGGATTCTTCAGCGCGCAGTAGAGGATCCAAATGGCTGCGCTTTGAGGACATTTGGCTAACCTACCCGGCTACCTGGAAATTGGTGTGGAAGAACTGGACTAAGGCGGATTTTGGTAGCCCGGATGACATCCTGAATCGGAAGTGTTCGAGGACGCTGAGGGCTCTGTTCTACTGGAGCCGTAATCGCCTCAAGGAGTTAGGGGAGCTTAAGTCCTCTCTGGAAGCCCGTATTGCGTGGTTACAGGAGGTTGAGTGCTAGCCGGACGGTCTGTCGGAGGAGCAAGACAGTGAGCTTCGGCATGTCGCGGGGAAACTGATTGCCATGTTGGCAAGGCTTGCGACGTGGTGGAGGCAGCGGGCAAAGACATGGTGGATTGAGGAGGGGGATGCCATTCCCACTTCTTCCACTCTTACGCTTCTGCTCGTCGGCGCAGCAACACCATTAGGGAAATCAATGACCAAAATGGGGAGACTATCACTGACCCGAAGCTTATTCGGGATGAATTCTGGAGTTTCTTCCTTATGAAGTGGAAGGAAAGGCAGGTGAGCTTAAATGACTGGACGGAATTTTGCGAGGATGACAAAATCCCCCCTCAATTATGTGAGGTGCTGGAGGCCGACGTTATGGAGATGGAGGTGCAGAAGGCGGTTTTCAGCCTTGGTAACAACCGCTCCCTGGGGTCTGACGGTATTACTGCTTCCTTCTTAAAATTTTACTGGGAAATTATCAAGGGTGATGTCACCCGTGCCATCATCCACTTTTTTTGTACTAATGCTATGTGTGAGAGTTGGAAGGAAACTTTGGTGGTGCTCATTCCTAAATCGGTCAACGCCAATCAGCTAGCCAAGTTCCGACCGATCCGTTTGTGTCAAAGCTTCTATAAGGTGGTGGCCAAAGTGTTGATCAACCGATTGAAGCCTGTGCTGTGCGCCATTATTGGGGAAGAACAGGGGGCGTTTGTTTCGGGTAGAAGCATCACTAGCCATGGCTTGATTGCCCAACAGTTGATGGGTAAATTCAAAGTCTCTACTCAAAAAACTGGTCTTATGGCTCTGAAGGTCGACATGGAGCAAGCCTACGATTGTGTGGCTTGGGAAACTCTGGAGAAGGTGATGCGATGTATGGGCTTTAGCGACAAGTTCATCCGGTGGATCACGCAGTGCATCGCTAGGCCAAAATTCACGATTTTGATCAATGGGCAGAGGACGGAGTGGATCAAGGCTGAAAGTGGCTTCCGCTAGGGCTGTCCGTTATCGCCCTACTTATTTATTCTCTGTTCCGAGCTTCTTACGAAGGCCTTTAGGCGAAGGGGGGGGAGCTTGGAATCCAAGTTACTAGACACTCGGAGAGGATTTCGCACTTACTTTACGCCGACGACATCCTGATTTTTGCGGAGGCTTCGCGGTCTAACGCGAAGCTTATTCTGAAGCTGTTGGCTGAGTACTGTAGCTGGACCGGGCAGCGGATTAACTGTGGTAAATCGGCGGTGCTGTTTAACAGGAAATGCCCCCGATGGAAACAACGACATATGGCTAGAAGCTTGGGATTTCGGAGGGTGGATTCATTCGATTATTTGGGCCTGTCGATGGTGCTACACAGGCTTAATAGGGCTGATTTCGGCAATCTGATCAAAGGTGCCCAAGATAAGGTGAACTTGTGGGGAGCGAAGCAGTTATCGTTGGCGGGGAGTGCTCTGTTGATTATGACTACCCTCTTGGCGGCTCCCACGTTTATGATGGCTCATACTATGGTGCCGATGGGGGTGCTCCATGACATTGAACGCATAGCCAGGAAGTTTCTCTGGCAGAAGGAGGGTAACCGTGGGATGCATTATATCGCTTGGGATGTCTTCCGAAGACTGAGGGTGGCTTGGGGTTCCGTGGGCTTTGCAGATGGCAAAGCGCATTGCGCGCTAGGCTGGCCTGGTACCTGCTTTCGAATCAGGAGTCGCTGCTGCACCGGGTGCTTACGGCAAGGTATGGACGCGATCTGTGGAGTAAGCCGGGTGGGAGATATGTGTCCATTGTGTGGAAAATTATTCAGGATGGTGCTCGAGCCCTCATGCCGGTGATTAGATGGGAAATTGGGAATGGGCAGGGGATCAAGGTGTTGTACGACACTTGGATCTTGGACCGGTGCATTGCTCGGTGGCCGACCTTTGTGAATGTGGAGGCGCTGGAGGATGCGGAGGTTAGCCAATTGTTGGATTTTAACCGGAACTGGGATGTGGCAAAGGTGGAGGATTGCTTTGGGCATATCATGGCGTCGAGGGTTGTGAACATTCTCATCAATGGGGGCTTGGGGGTGGATCGCCCCACGTTATGTTACTCCCTGGCCAGCTCCTCGGTGGCAGCGATGGCCTATAGAACTATGTACGACGGGGACAATGCTTTCAACTACTGCTGGTTCGAGAAGCTGAAACTTCATCCTAGGGAGAATTTTTTTTGGTGGCGTGTTCTCAAAGGGGCTATCCCTTGCAATAGCTGGCTGATGCGGAGGGGCCTAACGGACTCGCCTTTGTGTCCGTGGGGGTGTAGGGAGGAGGAGACGATTGACCATTGCACCGCCCAATGTGCTAAGCTGCAATGTACTATGAGCATTTTGCGGAAGTGGGGATTCAATATGCCGCATGTCAACTCCCTTGACGAGTTGTTGCAGGTTCTTGCCAATGGGATGCTCACCAACCCGTGCATTGGGAGAATTTATTGTTATGCGGTTTATCAACTATGGCGTGCCCGGAATAATATGAGGTATGGTCGTTCTTATCAAACACCGTCCGTCATTGCCGCGACGGTGTTATCGTTGCAGCCAAGAACCTTTAACTCGCCAATTCTGGGGCAATGGAGCACTAATCAGCCTCTCGGGCTGCCTTCCTTCAAACTATGGTGCCCCCCCCCCCCCCCCCAGGTTGGCTCAAGTTCAATGTGGATGCTTCGCTGCAACGGTCCAATCTTGTCGGGATTGGCATTGTTATTCGGAATTGTGTGGGCGGTCTTATCCTTGCTGCAGGTTGCCGGGTGGAGCACTGGGATGCTATGCAGGCGGAACTAATGGCGGCGGCTGCGATCAGTGTGCTGTTAGAGGACTGGATGCTTGAATCGGAAGGGATCATTATTGAGAGCGACTGCTATAATGCTGTGCGCTGGCTGCAAACTCTTGGAGACCGGCGTGGCCAGATTCATCGCCGGGTGGAGGGTCCGGACCTCTCTTTTCTGTTGAATTTCAAGCAGGTGATCTTCCAACACATTCGCCGTGCTAGCAATCGGCCGGCGGATCACTGTGCCTCTTTGGCTTTGATTGATAATTTTGTTTACCGGGATGTGACTAGTGATACTTTCCCCTCGACGTTATTGTTTTTGTTAAGAGGGGAGAGTGATAGACTTTAGTTGGTGCCGAGTTTTTTCTTTGTAACAGTCTTGTAAGCTTCTTTTAGTAATGCAAATGCACTATTCAGCTCTCTCTCTCTCTCCCGCACCCGCACCCTCGCCCTCTCTCTCTCTCTCTCTCCATCTCCTCCCTCCCTCCATCCCTCTCTCTCTCTCTCTCTCTCTCTCTCTCTCTCTCTCTCTCTCTCTCTCTCTCTCTCT
>NW_021319831.1:487431-539926 GCF_001605985.2 Dendrobium catenatum | reverse complement strand
CCACTCTCTCTCTCTCTCTCTCTCTCTCTCTCTCTCTCTCTCTCTCCCCCCATCCCTCTCTCTCTCCCTTCCCCATCCTTCTCTCCCCCTCTCCCTCTCCCTCTCTTTCTACCTCTCCATCTCTCTCTCCTTCTCTCACGAAAGTTCAGGTCTCTCTCTCCCCCTCTCTCTCCCTCCCTACCACCCTCCCTCTCTCTCTCTCTCGCCCTCCCTCGCCCTCTCGCCTTCCCTCTCTCTCTCTCGCCCTCGCCCTCTCCCTCTCTCCCTCTCTCTCTTTCTCTCTCTTGCTCTCTCTCCCTCTCTCCCTTCCCCATTCTTCTTCTTCTTCTTCTTCTTCTTCTTCTCCTCTCTCTCTCTCTCTCTCTCTCTCTCTCTCTCCCTTAACGATGCAACTATAAGATCTTGCTCATGTTCATCATCATGCTCCTACCACCCACTTTAAGTATAATGCAGTAAATTTTAAATCCCAATACCAAATCTTAAAATAAAAAATTCCGCTCACTATATGCTCGATAATTAGTGCTTTTCTAACTAGCGTTAATCAGAAGTTTTCTCTTAATACCAGGAGGGGTACTTTACCAAAGGGACTTGCACCTAAGAGAAACCTAGAACTAAATTTTAATGTTTTCGTAAAATAAGAGTGAAATCTCTAGGTAGTGTTTTATGTTAAATCTAATCTGTCATCTAAAATTTGACCCAAAACGTTTTCGTTAAAACTCTTCTAAAAATGAACCCACATTAATTGCAATTGATGAATTTCAAACATATGAGGTATCATATATGAGAAGCTCATAACAACCAATGCCTTCTGAAATCGTAATACACAACAAATAAGAGAAAAATACTCTAGGAAAAAAAATGGAGCACATAATACACAAAATCCTATCACATCTGCATGAGTTTACAGTCTCAGAAAGCACACAGAGATTCCTGAAAGCTCAAATAGTCATTATTAGTAATAACTTCCATCAGCCAATCTAAGGTTTAAAGATTCATGCCTAACTTCCAAAATATCATCATAGATTTTATAAAACAGGGTATCTACTCAAATTTTCATGAACTATTAGCACTTTTAATGCAGCTCACTTCATTGTATAAGTCTATATTGCCTATCACATGATCACAGAATGATATAAAATGTGACAGCTACTGCAACCCTTATGTTTATTACACATCAAAATTCGCATTTGTTATAAGTAGCATTTTATGAAACAAAATAAGTTCAGTATTTCTAGCCCAATCACAACATAAAACCTATTTTTCAGAACCTGCACTAACTATCAGTATTGCAACTTTTCTGATAACTAAAAAGTATAATACTAGGAACTGTAGATAATATGATCCAGGAGGCTCTTCAAAGCAATTTGAGCATGGAAATCAATAAAGCCAAATTGGAGGACCAGAAGGGTGCAATAACATTGGGCTCATCTTAGGGTTACTCACATCAAGCACAAATGCAAACCCAAACTCAAGCCAAAGTCAAACCCAATATCAAACTCAGGACAACCCCAGAAGTTTCCTTCTGGCTCTATAGAATTAGCAAAGGACAACAAATTAAAATCAAGAGGGCTTAATTCACATTCCAAGATTCTAATCTTACATGAAAGGGCTGCTAAAAGCATGAAAAAGGAAGTATGAACTGGGAAAATTACGGCCAACCAAATTGGAGAGAAAAGATTTGATGTACAAGAGAAGAAAGAAAAAGTTTACTTTTCTACGAATCACACCAAGAATTAGAAGGATGACCAAAGTAATAAAAAATAAAGTTTTGAGTGCTTTAGAACTAATCCCTTGATTTAAGAAATTTGTAAACTTATTAATAATTAATTCATCAATTCATGCTTGCAATGCATTAAGCCAAGTTGGTCTCTCCATCTCTTTCTCCCTCTACAGGGCCATAGGTCTTCTACAGAGCTAATTTTGGCCATCCTTAGCCTCCCTTTTCAAAACTCTAAACTTACCACATCTCTCTCTTTCTCTCACTCACTCACTTAGAAGCACTCTTTATCTCTCTGATCCATATATACTTAAGTCAAGGGAACAAAGAAGAATTGGGTGCTAATTCATGACAAAAAAATGAAGTATATCAAAGCAATGAATTGGAAGAAATGAAATCATGAACAAAATGTCTATAACTATACTTTAAGCAAGAATAAAGAGGATTAAGACATCATCAAGAAGATGCTACTCCATTTAGTTAAAGATAATGAGTTTTAGTCTCCCCTCCTCAAGAGGTAAAACCCACTAATATCTAGTTTACATTGTTCCTTCTATCCTTTAGTCTTTACTTTATTAGCCTTTTGTAACATTATAATAACTCCAAAGTTAAAATACCCTACTGTAAGAGACTAGGATTCCCATTGTAAGAGACTTGAGTTAGAAAACCCTAAAAGGATCATTTAATATTTTTTTTCATTTGCACCCTAAAAGGATCATTTAATACTAGTTTAAGATTGGTTATATAAAGTCCTAATAATATTGTTTCCTTAATAATAGAATTTCCAACAACCAAAGTCAATCATTATTTTGATTACTTGAACAAATTCAGTCTCATTGATTCCAAACCTCTTTGTTTTGGCATTAGAGCATAGATCATAAACTGTAAGTTGTGAGATGGAAAAAACCTACTCTTCGATCAACTTATAAAAAATTGGATGAGAATTTGATTTGGCTACATCTACTTGTCAATAAATTAGTTGGAAGAAATCCATACAACATCCCCATAAAGAATAATTCTTCTCAATGTTTGCAATTTCAATTTCAAGTATATGTGAGAGCTCAAGAAGATAAAAAATACCCAGGAAAGCCAGAAAGAGACTCGCTCTAAACTCAGTGAGCACCCAAGAGGACCATGCTAGTACATAGGAGGTCAAGCATAATGAAAATCGAGGCTAGGTAGATTGAGCCATAAAAATATAAGGACGACATAAAAAAGTAGCTTTAAAAGTAAAATAATATCTAAGCAAAATAGGAGAAAATAAAATAAATAATCATAGTAAATGGATTTAACTATTGATCCATTTATGCATGTATGAATTTTCTTTAAAGAGAAAGCCATAGTCCATAGTCCAACATGATTATCTATAGAAGTTCATGGGGAACCAAGAGGGGACTCCTATGGCTACCAATTCATATTGGACACAATGAATGATAATGAATCTTACACCAACTGAAGGACTATAATACACCATGAGAAGGACATGCATCACGTTACCTTCAACAACAACAACAACAACATCAAGCCTTTATCCCACTACGTGGGGTCAGCTACATGAATCCTTTTTCTTCATTGTGTCCTATTAAAAGTCAAATTCTCGTTTAAATCTAATAAAGAAAGGTCATTCCTAATATTTTCTAACCAAGTCTTTTTAGGTCTACCCCTACCTTTCTTAACATAAGTCAAATCTAATACCTCTACTCTCCTAACCGGGTCATCACAAGGCCGCCGTTTTATGTGACCAAACCATCTAAGGCAACTTTCTCTAATCTTATCTTCTACTGGAGCTACTCCAACCTTTTCACGTATATACTCATTTCGTATCCTATCTCTAAGGGTAAAGTGACTCATCCACCTGAGCATCCTCATCTCTGCCACACTTAACTTAGTATTATGCTTCTCTTTTAAAGGCCAACATTCGGCACCATAAAGAATTGCAGGCCTCACTACCATCTTATAGAATGTTCCCTTAAGTTTGAGGGGTACATTTCTATCAATCACATAACAAGCCCGATGCATTCCTTCACTTCAACCATCCAACTTGAATTCTGCTGATAATATCCCCATCTATTTCACCATCACTCTGAACAATAGATCCAAGATATCTAAAACGTGTACTCTTATTAATGACTTGATCGCCCAAAGTCACAATCCTCTCACTAGGTCTATTACTACTAAAATTACACTCCATATATTATGTTTTAGATCTACTCAAGCGAAAACCTAGGGTTGACCTCCATAATTTAAGTTTACCTTCGACTCCCTCTCTAGTCTTATCAACAAGAAGAATATCATCAGCAAAAAGCATACACCAAGGTACATCCTCTTGCAAATGTCTAGTGACCATGACTAAAGCAAAAAGATATGGGCTTAAGGCTGATCCTTGATGTAACCCAACCGAAATAGGGAAATACTTGGTCAATCCACCTTGTGTTTGAACACAAGTAATAGCTCCTGCATACATATCTTTAATGATTTGAATATAAGCATTATTGACTCCTTTCTTTTCAAGAACTCTCCATAGCACTTCAACCAAGGGAAAATTCCAATTTTGGGATGGCTATTTAATGCAATTGGGCCATCTCGAAAAAATAATGGTAGCTACTACTATCAATGGATCAACTTTAAGATACGGGTTACTACAACTTTGGCTAAGACACATCAGATAACCAATTACATTGCATTGGTCATTCATATTACTAACAACTTTGACTATAATATTCTTTGAAATTACTACACCACTCAAAGGTAAATTAGAAAATTATTTTTTAAATTAATATTGACTTACAATTACGGGGGAGGGGGGGAGGGGGACCTTATGAGTAATTTGAAATTGATTAACAGGCCATCAAAGAAAAATTAGCAACTAAAAGGTTGTACCAACATTGGGCTTGCCTTAAAATTAGTCACATGAAGCCTTACCTCAACCTAAGTCAAACCCAAGATCAAACACATGTCAAGACCACAAGGTCTACAGGGGTCCTTGAGCTTGAGGGTTTACATGATGATAAAATGGTCTATGGAAATGATGATGCACAATGTTGCTCGAACGACATTTCTTTACGAAACAGACTTTGTCATTGTGTTTAGAAAATTGAAAATACCTACAATGAATACCCATATTGATTGGCGATTGCTCTAGCAAAAAGGGGGAAATTTACCTTATTACTAGCCGATAACTACCCTATCCTACAAGTGTTAAACTTAGCCCCTATCCTATCAACTAGCGGCCAAAGAAATAACAAAATAAAATAAACCCACAACTTCCTCCTGCCTCTACTGATATATTCGAAACTCCTCTCCCAACTCACAAAACCAACCAACCTCTCTCTCTCTCTCTCTCTCTCTCTCTCTCTCTCTCTCTCTCTCTCTCTCTCTCTCGTCATTTGTTCCCATTTTTTCTCTCTCTAGGCGGAACTTAGTGAGAGAGACAATGGGAAGACGGAGGTGAACAAAGGTCACCTCCTTGCCCGAGCGGGGGCGGTGGTGATGGAAATGCTGGCGGTGATGATCGGAGACGTTCGAGCGGTGTTGCGGGAGGTTTGAAGAAGGTAGGAGATCATTCTCCTGGTAAGATCGTGGGGAGTAAGGCCAAGGGAAAGACGCGAGACGCTGCTAAAGGCGGATCAGATGGATCGCTGGAAAGTCAGTGGGAGGCAAAGCCTCGAAACTTGGATTCCAAAATGGCGCAGCAAGCTGCTAGGGGCGGAAATGGTTCGTCTAAGTCTGCTGGAGTTAAAGTGGAGGACTCTCCTCCAAAGGAGAAGATGGATCTGAGATGGATCCGACGGCGAATGTGGTGTTTAATCTGACATTCTTGGAGCTGGATTCGTCAATGGAGGTTGAGGTGAATGCTAGTATGATGGATCTCGGAGAAAGAACATAATCGATGATTGATATGGAGCCAGCTTCGGCTGGACTGGATGAGCTGATGGAGGTAAGATCTATCCTGAATGATGTGAATTATGATGTAATGGACAAATCTGGGCTGGAAGGCAATGGTCTGGCACTGGAGGTTGGAATGGCGGCCGTGAACACAGGTGGTGGAATTGGGGCAGAGTCTAGCTCCTCTGGAGCAGATAACTCTCTAATCGGCACTTCAAGTGCTTGTGGAAATGCTGATGCTGAAGGTGTTGTGGAAGGTTCGGAGAACCTTGAAAGGAAAATGGAGAGTAGAGGTCCTTTGTTCACTGTAAGTGCCGGAAATGCTTGGAGGAAGCCGGAACATATTCCGATCATCCACCCTGAGAAAATCTGTGCTATCTCGGCTGACGGGATTTCTGTAGATCTTGATCTGGAGAGTGTGAAGGCTAATTTGATGATGCTCGACGGAGCAATTATCGGGAAGATTTTTGGGAAACGATCTTCTTACTTCATGCTGAAGTCGGAGATCCAAAGGCAGTGGGAGAGATTTGGTGATTTCCGGCTTACTACATTGGGATCTGATTGCTTCGTTTGTACTTTTGCTTCAATTGAAGCCAGGGATGTTGTCCTGTGTGGAGGACCCTGGTTTATTGGCGGAAACATTATGGGGTTGGATAGGTGGACGCAGAATTTTTCTCCGGCATCTATGGAGGGTCTCTCATCCCCTGTGTGGATACGGCCACCTAATCTGCCATTACAATTCTAGGATGCAAGTAACATATCCCGAATTGCTTCGAGGATCGGGCTTCGTCTCTGGATTGATGCACATACGGGCAATTGGGGGAGGCGTGAATATGCACGAGTTTGCGTTCGGATGAACCTGGCCAATAAACTACATGCAGGAGTTTGGGTGAATGGATTGCATGAAAGGTTTTATCAGAAGGCATTGGTCATCTTTGTTATGGTTGTGGTAAGGTGGGGCATTGCAAGGAGCTATGCCCATCAAAAACTACTGGACAAGGGGATGCTGCTACGAAAAAGCAGGGAGTACAAACGAAAATTGCAGGAGTGGGAGAGGGCAGCTCTGCTCAAGGTCAGCACAACATTGGTAGATCAGTAGTGGAGAATACAAACAAGGTTGGACCTTTATTTGTTAAAACCGAAGGGGGAAATCAGAAGCAAATTACTGAACGTGGAGATAAAGGTAAAGAGGTGGAGACACAGTAGGAGAAAGGTCTTGATACCATAGGGGGAACGGTGATGTTCAAGAAGAAGGTGATTTGGTTGGGCCGTGGATTCAAGTTCCTCCACGCCGGCGTAGGAGTGCCCGTCCTCAAAGCAGGCCTCAAGAAAGTAATGGAAATAAGCATATGGTTAGTATCCCTCCTCAAGTGGATCTGAGTAAGATTAAGTAACCCCAAAGAAATATAAAGCCAACCCGGAAGCAAATTAAAATTGGCTTTAAGAAGCCACTGCCTTTTACGGCAGGGATAAAACCTATTATGCATAAGCATAACAAATATAAGATTGAAAAGGAGTTAAGCCAATTGGGACCAATTGTGGAGCTCCCACGGGAGCTCCCACGGAATAGGAAGGAGGAGGTCATTGAAGACACTGGCGGTGGGGACGCCTCCCCTTTCATTTATTAATGTCTTCTATGTTGATCTCGAATTTCAGGGGTGCCCGTAAGAAGATGATGGGATACTACCTGCGAAGCCTCATTGGCAGCAATGAAGTCTATTTTGTTGGGTTAATTGAAACCATGATTAAAGATATCAGCAGAATTGAGGTTAATAGACTTATTGGCACTAATTGGGACTTCTTCCATTTCCCTGCTATGGGTAAATCGGGAGGTCTGTTTGTGTTGTCGAGAAGGGACAAATCATAGTTTGTTGTTGATATGTCTATGGATCAGGCCATAATTGGCAGTTTGATTTTACCCAATCAACAAAAGTGGATTGTGGCTATTGTTTATGCTAATAAAAATGACCACACTCGTCGGGTACTAGCCCTATGATCAGTTCTGATCTTCCCGTGATTGTGGGAGGAGATTTAACTGTTGCTTGAACCAAAGAGAGAAGGGGGGAAGAAGATTTAGCTAATTAGTTGGAGCTCAGGAAATGGCTGATTTCTTAGTGGACAATGATTTGTACGATTTGGGCTTTGTGGGACCAAGATATACTTGGTCGAATAACAAGAGTGGCAATAGCAAGATCTGGGTTCGTGTGGCTCCTCTGGTCACAGTTAAGCACCTCATTTATCTGACTTCGGACCACTGTCTTTTGATGCTGAATCTCATTCCGGCTTCACCGAGACCTGGGAATAGATGGCTGAGATTTAAAGACATCTGATGATGTACCCGATTACCTGGAAGCTTGTATGGAAGAATTGGACAAAGCATGATTATGGTCAACCTAATAAAGTGCTGAACTGAAAATGCTCTAGAACACTTAAAGCTCTATTTTTCTGGAGCCGAAATAAAGTTAAAGATCTTGGGGAGCTGAAGCTCTCGCTGGAAAGACGTATTCAGGAGCTTCAAATTCTAGAGAGCTCTGGGGAGGGATTGGATAAGGAGCAGGATGAGGAGTTACGCCGGAAGGCTTCTAAGTTGAATTCTACTTTGGCTCGTCTGGCCACATGGTGGAGGCAGCGAGCGAAGATTAAATGGATTGAGGAAGGGGACGCTAACTCTCACTTCTTCCATTCATCGGCTTCTGGTCGAAGAAGAGGAAACTGAATTGTTGAAGTCCAAAGTTCTGATGGAAACAACATCACTGACCCAATCCTCATCCAGGAAGAGGTTTGGAACTTCTTTATGATGAATGGCGAGAAAGGCAAGTTATTTTGGATAATTGGCTAGAGTTTGAGAGCCATGACAGGGTCCCGGAACAACTGAGTACCAGCATGGAGGAGGAGATAACTGAACAGGAGGTCCAGCAAGCTGTTTTCAGTTTAGGGAATAACCGTTCTCCGAGTATTGACGGTATCAATTCTTCCTTTTTAAAGTTTTATTGGAACATCATTAAAGATGATGTTACCCATGTTATTCTTCATTTCTTTGAGACTAACTCTATGTGTGAAAGCTGGAAAGAGACTATAGTGGTCCTTATTCCAAAGATTGCTAATGCTAATGTGCCTTATAAGTTTAGGCCGATTCTCCTATGCCAGTCCTTTTATAAGATTGTGGCTAAGGTGTTGATTAACCACCTTAAACCTGTGTTGAGCAGTATTATCAGTAAGGAGCAAGGGGAGTTTGTTCCGGGAAGGTCAATATCTAGCCACGGGATGTTGGCTCAGGAAATGATGTACAAATTTAAATGTTCAACTCTAAAGTCAAGATTGATGGCTTTGAAGGTTGACAGGGAACAAGCCTACGACTGTATGGCATGCAAGACTTTAGAAGAAGTCATGAAGTTGATGGGATTCAAGGGAACAGTTTATTCAGTGGGTGATGCAGTGTGTTTCTCGGCCTAGTTTTACCATTCTTCTTAATGGGAGTCGAACCCGATGGATCAAAGTGGTCTACGACAAGGGTGTCTACTGTCACCGTATCTTTTTATCTTATGTTCTGAATTATCCAAAGCCTTCCGATAGCGGGGCGGTCAATTGGGGATCCATATTGTTAAAGACACTGATATCATATCGCATCTTCTATATGTGGATGATATTCTAGTCTTTGTGGAAGCTAGACGTGTTAATGCTATTCGCATTATGGGGTTGCTTGATGATTATTATGGATGGACGGGTTAGAGGATTAATTGTGCAAAATATGTTGTTCTCTTTAGTAAGAAATGTCCTAACTGGAAAAAGAGGATGATTGCTAAGTTGATGAAATACAGAAGAGTGAACTCTCTGGAATATCTCAGACTTCCTTTGGTCATGAGGAAGCTTGCTGTTGCAGATTTTGCTAAGGTGATGCAAGCTGCTCAAGAGAAGATGAATGTTTGGGGGAAGAAACAGCTGTCGTTGGCGGGAAGAGCTTTATTGATTAATACTTCATTATTATCTATCCCAATGTATTTAATGACTCATTCAGTCATTCCTAATGGAGTTCTACACTTTATTGAGAGGTTGGGGAGGCAGTTTCTTTGGCAGAAGGACCCCAATAGCAGAGGCATGCATTATGTGGGGTGGCAGGAACTGTGCAAACCAAAGAATCAAGGAGGTCTTGGGTTCCATGATCTTCTCGTCTGGAAAGGTGCTCTCCGTGCTCGGGTTGTATGGGATATGCTCCGGCATCCTGAGTCTTTCTTATACAAAATTCTGTTGGCTAAATATGGTATGAAGCTCTGGGATAACAACCAGGGGAAGAACTTTTCAGCTACTTGGAAGATTATCCAGGATGGGGCGTATGCTCTCTGGCCTATCTTGAGATGGAACATTGGCAATGGAATTCATATTGATGTGCTCCAGGATGTTTGGATTTTGGATCGCAATGTTGCAAAGTGGCCTATGTTTGTGAATGTGGAGGAGGTGGAAAATACTAAGGTGTGTGATTTCCTGAATACCTCATTACAGTGGAATGAGGAGATGATTAAGCGGTGCTTTGGAGATATTATAGCCGAACGCATATTGGCAATTGAAGTTAGTAATGATACCCAAGTTGATAGTCCCGAGCTTATTCACAATAGAAGGGATATGACTGTTGCTGCAATGGCTTATAGGGCCAACTTCGGTGTGGAGGAGACCAACTTTTGCTGGCTCTATAATCTTAAGCTACATCCTCGGGAGAGGTTCTTCTGGTGGAGATTTGTTAAGGATGCGGTTCCAATTGCCCATTGGCTTTTCCGCAGGAGATTGGGTAAGAACTCACTATGTCCTTGGGGTTGTGATGTGGAAGAAAATCTTGATCAATGAACTACTCAATGTGCAAAATTGAAGCAGGTGATAGTGGTGTTGGCCAAATGGGGCTTTGTGCTGCCCAGTGTGAATTCTTTCCCAGAACGGCTTAAGGTACTTTCTATATGTGTTGAGAAGACTCCTATCTTGGGCTGTAATTATTATTATATGGTGTATCAGGTGTGGCGAGCCAGAAATGATATGAAGCACCAGTGTATGTGTAGATCTCCGGCCGTGATTGCTGCTGCGGTGCTTTCTCTATTACTGAAGCCGTTCAAATGGCCAATACTGGAGCAATGGTCAATGCTGAAGCCGTTCAAATGGCCAATACTGAAGCCGTTCAAGTGGATGGAGGGGCAAATCTGATGATGGCCTGCAGAATGCTGCAAGGAGCCGGGAGGATATTGTGGATAGGGAAGAAATGCTATGTCCGGGTGAAGTATCTTCAACCGGGGAGATGGGGGATCGTCTGGTTGCCTCAAAGGTTCTAATGGAGGTCGACATGAATGCTCGGAGTGCCAACCAGGTGGAGAAGGTGCAGGCTCCTGAGGATGAGTCGGGAAAGATGGAAATTATGGGGGATAGGGAGGTGAAGGACTTCTTGCAAGACATCATGGCTAATGTGGGAACATCGGCACTGAGATCGGGTGCGGTGTTAGATACTGACGTCGACATGGCGGTTGAGGACATTCAGACGGCTCCGTCAGCAATGGGAGGGTCTGGAACTATGTCTCTTGTGCCTACGGTGGGGGTTAGCTCGAGGATGGTCAACCCCATTGTTGTGCATGACGAACAGCCCCGTTTGGCTGGTAACATGACGAGTGGCTTGGGAGCGGAGATGGCCTATTTGCTTCGGGAAGTTGGTGGAAGTGCTATGGCGGTTGATTGGGCTGATCATCGATTGGATAGAAACAGAAACGAGTTTGAGGAAGTGTTGGGGAAGCCGGTTGACATGGATATGGAATGCAGGGGTATGAAGGTGGGAGAAGTGGGAAGTGATTCCTCCAACTCCCAGAGCTGCGCACAACCTGTTTGCGACAATGCCCCTTCCCGCTTGAAGGCCTCTTTGTAGGGGAGATCTAGACCCGGACCAACAGTTTCTGAGGATGTGGGGGGCAGAGGGACCAAGAATGCTTGGAAAAAATCCGCACCAATTGCACTAAATCTGGTAGAGGATGTTCAATGTTTCCTCTTGGAGGATGGATTGGTGAAGCTTGATCTTTCCAAAGCCAGGGGAAATGTCCAGAAACTCCGCAGAGCACTGGTTGGCTGCCTTTTAGGTCGACGCGTTCCTTTCTGGGTTGTCCAGAATGAACTTCAACGAAAATGGGGGCATTTTGGATTAACTCAGATAACTCCTCTAGGGGCTGATTGCTTCCTATGTTGGTTCGAAGATGTGGAGGCTAGAGACAACGTTTTAATTGGAGGACCATGGTATGTGGCAGGGCAGATCATAGGGGTGGAGCAGTGGTCCGAGGGGCTCTCCCACAATTCTGAGAGAAAGTTCACATCGCCGGTTTGGATTAGGCTCCCAAACCTACCACTAGAATATTGGGATGAGGCAGACTTGGCACGGTTGGCTGCCGGAATGGGGGAACCTTTGTTTATGGATGAGAAAACAAAACACTGGAACAGATGTGCTTTTGCGCGGATTTGAGTTCGGTTGGATCTATCCAAGAGACTTCCAAAAGGAGTATGGGCACAAGGCTTGAAGGGGAAGTTCTTCCAACCAATTGAGTATGAGGGGATTCCAGTGATCTGTTTGGAATGTGGAAAGGTTGGTCATAAGGCTGAGGGTTGTGGAAGGAAACCTGTTCAACACAGAAATTCCTACTAGATTGAGCCGTCTGAGTCCAGAAATGAGTGGACATGGGAAGGAAGTTTTACAAAATAGTGATGGAATGTTGAGACCGAGCGTTGGTGCTAGTTCCTCGAGAGTGGACCCTAAGAGCATAAATAGGGATTGTGGAGAATGGACCATTGTGACGAGGAAGAGGAGACCTCGCCCGAACAATTATGGAACCACCTCCAGGAATTCTGCTTGGGGGATTGTGAACCCTACTACCAATGCGGCCAATAAGGCTGTTGGGAGGGTGACTGCCATGGACACAATGTTAGTGGAGCCCCATGCTGAGGAGGAAATTGTGGGGGAAGGAAGTTCGGAGGGTCTAGCAGAACAGGACTTGGGGGACTCCAATGCCCAGAGTTGCACCACTGCGGTGGGGTCAGAGGATTTGAGGATGAAGACTATTGAGAGTGAGATGTTAAAGGCTAGGGAACCCACAGTTGGGTGCAGGGAGTTCCCAGAAGTTTTGAGACCCACTGTTGAGATTGAGGAGACTCGGCCTGTTATGCAGGTGATGGATGTGAAAGCAGTGGGAGATACGCAATGTTTGAAACCGGAAGGAGAAATCAGAGCAGCCAACAGCGTGAGACGGTCCTCTTTGAGGGTCAGTAGAAGGGGTCAGTTCACTAGGGAGGTCACCTCCCTTGATTCCCTTGAACGACCGGTTGTGCCCAGGGTCTTGAGGTTCTCTGATTCAAAAACTAAAGCGTGGAAACCTTATAACACTCTAAGCCGAAAGGCTAGGATGAGTGCTTCTAAGGTGGGCAGGGAGACGGCTGGGGACAGAGACATCGGGAAGCTTCCGGATGGGAATTCTCCCGTCGAGCAATTACCCAATAGCACTGAGATTTCGGATGAGTTGAAAGGCAAGGATGCCATCACTGATAGTTACTCTATTTTCCAAGGAGTCTGCGGAGGACTTGGAACAACTTTGCGGCGGGGACGCTTCTCCTTTGGTGAACCATGCTTAGCATCCTTTGCTGGAATTGTCATGGTGCGCGTAAGAAAGAAACGGGGTTCTACTTACGCCACCTTATTGGAACCAACAATGCTTGCTTTGTCGGTCTTATGGAGACCAAATTAGATTCTATTGATCGGAATGGCATAGATAGATTGGCTGGTAGAGATTGGGACTTTGATTACCAGCCTTCCAATGGTAGAGCTGGCGGTATTTTGATAGTTTGGAAGAGTAGTATGTTGTCATTTCAGGTCTCCTACAGAGCGAATCAGTTTGTAGTTGGGAGACTCACGACGACGAGCGGAATTGATTGGGACGCGGCGGTTGTGTATGCCCACAAGGATACATGTATCAGACGCACGATGTGGGAAGATATTTCTAGGATCCATAACCGGTCCTCTCCCTTGTAGGTTGGGGGGGACTTCAACTATACTATGGCTTCGAATGAGAAGAAGGGTGGTAGGGCATTTCACATGACCCCGGCCGCCTGTGACATGGCTGATTTCATGACGGCAAATGACCTTATTGACCCGGGGTTTGTTGGGCCTGCTTTCACGTGGACTAACAATAAAGATGCGGGGAGTAAAATTTTCTCCAGATTAGATAGGTTCCTTGTTAGGTCAAATATTATGGATGCGTTCCAAGGGCTGCGGGTCAGGCACCTCTCCAGACTCATTTCTGACCACTGCCCCATTCTTTGTTCGGTCGTTGCTGAGACAAAAATCAGTTACTCCCCGTGGTTTCGGTTTGAGGATGTTTGGGTGAGTTATCCCAAGGCCCGTCAATTGGTGATGGTTAAATGGAATGTTGGGGACCATGGCAGCAAAGCGGCACAGCTCCAGAGGAAATGCAGTAGAACACTGAAGGCTTTGTTTTTCTGGAGCATAAACAAATTTAAGATGCTAAATAGACATAAGGAAGAGCTGGACAGGGAGATCCGGAATCTACAGGAATTGGAGGGAGAACCGGGCGGTCTGAGTGAAGCACAGACGGAGAGGCTGAGATTCATTGTGCAACTGTTCAACAGCACGTTGGCCCGCATTTTGAAGTGGTGGAAACAGAGGGCTAAAGTGCAGTGGATTGAAGAGGGAGACTATAATACACGATTCTTCCATTCTATGGCATCGGCACGGAGAAGATCAAAGAGTATTGAGCTCATCAAGAGGGAGGATGGCAGTGAGACGACGGAGGCAGGGGAGATTGCGGACATCTTTTTTCAATCAGAAATGGAAGGGACAGGCAATCGTAGAGTCGGGGTGGCCGTCTCTTGATGGCCACCAGAGGGCTTTTAATCAGTTTCCCGGGATGCTGGATGGAGATGTATCGGAGGAAGAGATTTTGAAGGCTGTTAATTCGCTGGGACGGAACAAAGCCCCATGGAGGGACGGGATTACTGCTTCCTTCTTCAAAGCTTACTGGGATATTGTTGGAGAGCAGGTGATCCATGCCTGCTTGGAGTTTTTTAATTCTGGCGTCATGGATCCTTCCTGGAAAGAGACGGTGGTTGTTTTAATCCCCAAGGTGACATGCTCTGATCACCCATCCAAATTCAGACCCATTAGTCTTTGCCAGACTATCTACAAGGTGGTGGCAAAGATTCTCGTCAATAGATTGAAGGGGGTGCTTCCGCTAATCATTTCGGAGGAGCAGGCCGCCTTCGTTCCTGGACGCTCTATTACGACACACTGCCTTCTTGGGCAGGAGTTGATCCATAAATTCAAGGTGTCTAAGGCGGCTCGGGGTTTTTTTTCTTTAAAGGTAGACATGGAACAGGCGTACGATAAGATGAGCTGGAGGACTTTGGAGATTGTCTTGGGGCGTTTGGGTATCCCCCCGAGATTTGGAGCGTGGGTCCTTAGCTGTGTAATGGGGCCGAAATTCTTTATTCTCACCAATGGGAAATTCTCGAATGTAATTAATGCTGAATGTGGATTTCGGCAAGGGTGCCCGCTGTCACCCTACCTATTTATTCTCTGCTCCGAATTACTGTCTGCGCACTTCAAGCATAATTTCGGGGAGATGGGAGTTCCGATCAGCTTGGGAGGACCTCCTGTCTCCCACCTCCTTTATGCTGACGACATTCTCTTTTTTGCAGGGGCATCCTTGGTGAATGCTAGGAAAGTTACATCCATCCTCACCGATTATTGCTCTTGGACGGGACAACAAGTCAACCGGACAAAGTCAGCAGTTTTGTTCAGCAAACGGACACCGTCAACAATGAAGGCTCGGCTGACTAAACTTCTGGGCTGCTGTAGAGTTGATGAATTTGAGTACCTGGGAATTAAATTTGCTATGAGACGGCTTACTAGACTAGATTTTTCCCCGCTTGTCCAAAGAGCGCGGGCTCATACGTTAGGTTGGGGATCCGACATCTCTCAATGGCTGGTCAGGTGACGTTGATTAATTCGGTTTTGTTGCATCCTCGGTGTATCTGATGACCCATACTGTTATACCTAAAGCGGTTCTCCACGAGATTGAGAAGATGTACCGAAGCTTCCTTTGGGATAAGGACTCTGAACATTGAGGTTTGCATTATGTCTCTTGGAATGAGGTGGCGCGCCCAACACGTTATGGAAGTCTGGGATTCCATGCCAGCACTAAATGGATTGGGGCACTCCGGGCACGTGTTGCTTGGCATGTCATTGGGAGCCCGACGGGGTTGCTCCAAAAATGCCTTAGCCACAAATATGGGGATGAGTTGGAAGTTTATGGCTCCCCGCGGAGTCATTCGAACTGTTGGAAGGTGATATGAGATGGCGCCAAGTGTTTGAGAAGCTCGGTTCGCTGGAGAATTGGAGACGATCAGAGTATTAGTGTGTTGCAGGATACGTGGTTGTGGGATCGTCCCCTTTCGGAATGACCCACGTTCTGTGATATCACAGCCATTGAAGACCTGTATATTGCCGACTTCCTTCTGGATGACAGGTCATGGGTCAGGCCGAAGCTCCTCACTTGCTTTGGGGAGAGTCTTGTGGATCACATCTGTGGAATACTGATTGAAGATGGGCTGAGCTCGGACTGTATGGAATTGGTTAGGACCCCCCTGGGTTCAACAATCTCGGCCAATGTATACAATAGACTGTTCGAGGAAGAGGATGACCCCGTTTGCACGATCTTGAAACTCGAACTGAGACCGCGTATTCGCCTGTTCTGGTGGAGAGTTTATAAGAACAGGGTTCCTACCAATGGGTGGCTGGTTAGCCGTAAATTCCAGGCTGATCCTCACTGCCCTTTTGGCTGTAATGCGATTGAGGACCTTGATCATATCACTACCGGCTGTAAGAGACTGATTGCGATTTTTGACATCCTGGATGGGTGGGGGTTCTCTATGCCCCGTTTCATGTCCTTTGCAGAGCTGCAAGAGGAGTTGGCATGGTACAGGAACTCCCACGATGACTAGAGGCGGATCTATTGTGGGACGGTTTATAATTGTTGAAGGAACATGAACTCTTATAAGCATGGCAAGGGATGCCTCCCCCCCAAGCAGGTTGCTGCAACGGTTATTGAGGTGCTCAATCTTGATTTTTTCTCTCTTCCCCTGGAGCAACGGGACATCTCTCAATCCTCCGGATTGATTTCATCTTCCTCATGGTGTCCCCCCCTACAGGATGGTTGAAGATTAATTTAGATGGTGCTCTCAGAAGGTCCAATGTCGGTGGGATTGGTATTGTCATTCGGGATGACCGGGGCACCCTTATATCGGCGGCGGGGTGGGAGACCAAGCATTGGGACAGCACTCAGGTTGAGCTCATGGCTTTTCGATACATCAATGAGCTCGTTTGTGACTGGATGTTTGAGGCATATGGGGTTATTATTGAGGGGGACAATGCAAGTGTGGTCCAGTTTATGCAAGAATACAAGGGGAGGGAACGGTGGCATCTCCAAAACAGGAATTACGAGGCACTAGATTGGATCTCACAATTTCGGAAGATTTTGTTTATGCATACTTACAGGCGCTTCAACAGAGCGGCCCATTTTTGTGCTAAAAGAGCCATACAGAGTTCTTTTTTTTTTTGGATTTGGGGATAATTACAAAGAGCTTATTCCTCAAGGTTTTTTTTTGTATCCTTGAGGAGGATAGGTCTTCTCTGTTCAACGGGCCGGTTGGCCCTTAGGTCTTTGTTTTATCTTTTTGTGGTGACTTTGTAACGCCATTTTCTTTTAATGCAAATGCAAAATTTCAGCTCTCTCTCTCCCCTCATGCGGTGTTTCCCGAGAGAAATTTTTTTCTCTCGATTTGGTGCTCTCGCCGGCGGGATTTCATCGCGGATACTCTTGGGTTATGGTGAGGGGTGACCGTGCATCCCACGAGAAGCGATGGGGGGAGTCGCTGATGATGGGAGAAACCTGGCGGCTAGGGCTGTTTCAAGAGATGGAGGGAGGTTGGTTTTGGGATCTGAGATTGGTGCTAACGGAGGGAGTTTTGGTGATAGGAGGTTTTCATTTGGAGGATCTGGCGGTTTAGCATAGATTAGGGCTGAGGGAAGCCATGTGGTCTACATTCGGGCACCTGTCGAAGCTGGTAGAGGTAGTTATGTAGCTTCCAATCAAGTTGCTCGTCAGTATTTGACATCAAGTGAGGAGCTGGATATTGAGCTGAATGTGGATGGTCAGGAAATGGCTTATGGGGATATGTTATTGCAAGATTCATCTGATCTTGATGAGGCCATGGAAATTCTGGATGGAAGTGAAGATGTGGTGTCTCCTTTGAAGGCGACTGCAAGATCTGGAGCTCAGCATATGACGAAGGGGTTTAGTGAGGCTACTATTACAGGATTTAGGGGCGGCATTGCGGCAAGTTGTGCTAGACCTATGTACTTGAAGGGGCTGGAGCATCCGCAATGTGAGATTGTGGCGTTGGGATTGGATGATCGCATTGGTCGAGATTTGAGTATAGCTGAAAGGATAAATTCAGATGGGAATTTGAAGATTCATACTATAGAAATGGAGGTAAGTAGAATTGTTGACAATCCTATATTTGAGAATGAAAATTTATAATTCACTTTTGGTAATGTGGGTCGTGTTCGAAACATGGGTAAGGTTTCGTTGAACCCGTCTGTTAGAACGGAAGTTAATCCTAATTTATAGGATGTTAAGATCAATTTTGGTGTTTCTAGGAATAGTAATGAGGCAGCTGGTTCTACTGAGTCGTTTAGGGGTAAAGATACAGACACTGAATGTTCAGGTTTGCCTATGGATTCTACACGAACACCATCTATTTGTGATATTGCCTCATCAGAGGAGTTTTCCTATAGCAGCCTTTGCGGGAGCTGATGCCTTCCAGGTCTGTTTTGAAGAAAGCTGATGGTAGTATGGCTGCTTCGAATGCTTGGAGAAAGCCTATGCCAGTTAAACAAAGTTTATCCAAGGATGTTGGGAATTTTTTACGGGAGGATGGGCTTGTGAAATTGGATTTGGATAAGGCCATATGTAACATCAAAAAGCTGAACAGGGCTCTTGTGGGAAGCTTGTTGGGTCGACATCTTCAGTTTTGGGTGGTTCAAAATAATCTTCAACGATAATGGGGGCATTTTGGCCTCACCCGAATCACACCTATGGGAGCTGATTGTTTTTTATGTTGGTTTGAAAGTATGGAGGCAGGGAATAATATTTTGATTGGAGGGCCTTGGTACATTGCGGGGCAAATTATTGGTATTGATCAATGGACTACAGGGTTAACAACTAAATCCTTGCGAGGATTTACTTCTCCGGTTTGGATTAGGCTCCCAAACTTACCTTTGGAATACTGGAATGAGGCTAATTTGGCTAGATTAGCTGTGGGTATTGGAGAACCTCTGTTCATGGACGAACTAACGAAATTGTGGGACAGATGTGCTTTTGCAAGAATTTGTGTCAGGTTGGACTTGTCTAAAAGGCTGCCTAAAGGTGTTTGGGCACAGGGATTGAGAGGGAACTTTTTCCAACCAATTGAGTATGAAGGGATACCTTCGATTTGTTTGAGATGTGGGAAAGTTGGACACAAAGCTGATTTATGTAAGGAAGATTGCTGTCAGCCTAAGCAGTAGAATTTCAGGAGTAATGGAGAGCAGATTTCGTTACCTGTGGCTGAATCTGGGCGGGGTGTGAACTCGGTTAAGGTTGATTCTGCTGTTTCCAGTTTGTCAAAAGGCAAGGTAAAGATGGAAGGTTGCTTGTCTCAGGATAATTCAACGATTGTTGATAATGATTTTGGGGAGTGGACTACTGTCACCAAGAGAAGGCAATCTATTAATGCTTGAGCTGGGGTTAAACCTCAAATATTAATAGCAAGCCAACCCCTAATGCTACAGCTCCTAAATCTGTTTGGAGGGAAGTTCAGAAAGCCAAAAATATTACAGGTGTTAATATAATGCGCTCGGATCCTGCTGACAAGGTGTTGGATGATGGGTGTATATCACCAGGTGTTCGTAGGCAAGTGAAGGAAGATATTAAAGCCAAAAATATTACAGGTGTTAATATAATGCGCTCGGATCCTGCTGACAAGGTGTTGGATGATGGGTGTATATCACCAGGTGTTCGTAGGCAAGTGAAGGAAGATATTGTGCAACCGACTGTACATAATGCTGAAGCAATGGCTCCGGGTAAGGAGCAAACTGATAGGCTTTCTTTGGTACAGATTGCTAAAGGTAATGCTAGAACTAATGATTCAAAAATGGAGCAGATTGACACGTTTTTTCTGTACAAAATTCTGGAAATGGTGTGTTGGATATGGAGCAGTTTGGTAATGCAATATTCTGAACAGAATGCTGAAGTTAATTTAATTGGTAAGGAGCAAAGCTGTGCGGTGCAGGTTGATAATAAGGTGACTATAGGTAATATAAAGCCGGTAAGGGGTGGTGTATTGCATTATATTGTACAGAATTTTGGGCCTTATACTTCGGGTGAGGAACAGAGTAGTGAAGTACAATTTGGCAAGGAAGTGAGTACAGGAGGATTGGGTCAATCTTATGCTTTGAGGATGATGGGAAGAAGGAACTGGAAAGAGAAGAGTAAAGTGAAGTCTCCTTCTCAGATTTTGGTACCTAAAGTGTTGAAATTCTTTGATAGCAAGTCTGGAGTGGTGAAGCCTAAAAAAAACCATGATAGGAACTCCATTGTTGCTAAGGAAATTGCTCATGTTGGTTCTCTTTTGAAATTACCTCGTATGAGAAGAAGGAAAGGTACAGAAGCAGTGTTGGCAGCCTCCTCTAGTGAACAATTGGTTATTGTTAAGGAAAATTTGGGTTGCTTAATGGGAAGAGGGGCTGCTTTGAAGGAGAGGGAGCTTACGCGGTTCTGGGAGATGGGTTGGCAAATTCTACTATTGAACATCTAAATAATGTTATTGAAAAAACAGAATCTGAGGAGGTATGTGATGTGGATATGGGTGGTGTGGCTGCTTTTACTATGCAAGGTGAGGTTTCTGAAGAAATAAGTGGTCGGGACGCTTCCCCTTTGGTGAATCATGCTTAATTTTTTATGCTGGAATTGTAGAGGTGCTCATAAGAAGGAGACGGGAAATTACTTATGACACCTAATTGGGGAACAGGATGTAAGTTTTGTTGGCTTGCTTGAGACTAAGATGGAGTCATTTTGTAGAAAAGACATTGATAAACTTTCAGGTAGAGATTGGGAGTTTGTCTTTGAACTGGCTATTGGCAGAGCAGGTGGTATTTTGATTTAGTGAAAGAGTAATGTGGTCTCCTTTCATGTCTCAGTTCAAACCAACCAATGCATTATGGGGAGGCTTAAAGGTGCTAATAATATTGATTGGGAGGTTGCAGTTGTCTATGCTGATAAAGACAGGTATGTTAGAAGGCAAGTTTGGGAGGATATTTCTGAGTATCACAATTTGGAATCTCCTTTGTTGGGTGGGAGAGATTTCAATTGTATCATGTCTCAGGAGGACAAGAAGGGGGGTAAGGCCTTTCACTTTACTTTGGCTGCAGGCGAGATGGGAGATTTCATGGCGGCTAAAAACTTGATTGATCCTAGATTTTCCGGCCCTGCCTTTATTTGGACTAATAACAAGGATGCGAGAAGCAAAAATTTTTCAAGATTGGATAGGTTCTTATCAGCTCTTCAATATTAGATTCCTTTCAAGGGTTGAACCGTTGAAGGTGAGGCATCTCACTAGAATTGCTTCTGATCATTGCCCCATCTTGTGTTCTATCCAAGGAGAAGTGAAAAGGGCTTATTCTCATTGGATTAAGTTTGAAGATGTTTGGGCAAGTTATCCTAAGGCTTGGCAGATGGTCTGGGATAAATGGAGAGAGGATGATGATAGAAATGAGGCTTACAAGCTTAAGAAGAAATGCCAAAGAACCTTGAAAGCTCTATTTTTTTGGAGTAGGAGTAAAATACAAATGCTAAATCAATTAAAGGAGGAGCTTGACAAGGGGATTAAAGTCTTGCAGGAGTTGGAATGCTCACCAATTGGTTTGACTGATGCTCAAGCCAAAGCTTTGAGGTACAAGGTTCAACTGTTGAACAGCACTCTTGCTCGTATAATGACGTGGTGGAAGCAACGAGCAAAAGTGAAATGGCTTGAAGAGGGAGATGGGAACACCCAGTTCTTTCATTCCATGGCTTCGGCTAGGAGGAGAAGCAATTGCATTGAATCTTTGAAGCAAGCAGATGGGTCAACTGTTACCGAAGCTAGGGAGATTTCTAATGTCATCCACGGTTTCTTTGAACAAAAATGGTGTGGACAAGCAATTTTTGAGGATGGGTGGCCTTCCCTTGGCCCCCAAAGGAGCTGCTTGGCAGGTTTTGCTGATATGCTTAGTAGTGAAGTCACAAGGGAAGCTATTTGGTCAGTTGTTTGTTCTTTGGGCTGAAATAAAGCACCTGGCAGAGATGGTGTCACAGCCTCTTTTTTCAAGTGCTTTTGGGAGATTGTGGGGTAGCAATTAATCAAGGCTTGCTTGGAATTCTTTGCCTCTGGGTACATGGATCCATTTTGGAAGGAGATTGTGGTCGTATTAGTGCCCAAAGTCAAGAATCCAGACCACTCATCCAAATTAAGACTAATTAGCCTTTGCCAAACAATTTATAAAATTGTAGCAAAGGTTCTAGTCAATAGAGTGAAAGGGGTGTTGCCAAAGCTGATTTCTAAAGAACATGTTGCATTCGTTCTGGGGCGTTCTATTTCCAATCATTGCTTGTTGGGGCAGGAGGTAATGAACAAATTCAAAGTCTCAAAATCTTCTTCAGGTTTTTTTGGCTTTGAAAGTGGACATGGAGCAAGCCTATCATAAGATGAGCTGAAAGACTTTGGAGCTTATTCTGAGGCGCATGGGGTTTCCTTATAAATTATGTTCATGGGTTTTGAGCTGTGTCCAAACTCTAACGTCTTCAATTCTTATAAATGAACAGCTCACAGAAGGGATTGTAGCAGCGTGTGGATTTCGGCAAGAGTGTCCTTTATTGCCCTACTTGTTCATTCTTAGCTCGGAGTTGCTATCTTCGCACATTCATCAAAATTTTTAAGAGCTTGGAGTACCTATCAATTGGGGGGGGGGCCTCTTGTCTCCCACCTCCTTTATGCTGACGCTATTTTAATTTTTGCAGGTGCTACTATCCCATTGGTGAATAAAGTTATTCCTTTATTGGAGGATTATTGCTCTTGGATGGGCCAAAGAGTAAATAGAAGCAAGTGTGCTATTTTATTCAGCAAGACGACTTCTTCTACTACAAAGTCCAGATAAGTTAAGATTGCTGGCTGCCATAAGGTGGAGTGGAGTATTTGGGAATTAAATTAGCTTTGAGGAGATTTACAAAGAAAGACTTTGCTCCATTGATACAAAAGGTACGTGCAAACACGTTGACTTGGGAAGTTAGACACCTCTCTATGGCAGGTAGAGTCACTTTGATCAACTCGGTTTTGATCCCATAATATGTTTACTTAGTGACCCATATCTTGGTTTCAAAATCTGTTTTGAATGACGTTGAGAGAATATGTAGAAGCTTCCTATGGGACATTGATCCGGATCATAGAAGGATTCATTATGCTTCTTGGGAGAGTAACTCTAAACCAAGGCGGAAGGGTGGACTGGGATTTCATGCTAGTGTCAATTGGATTGGCCCCTGCATTCTCGGATTGCTTGGGAATTCATTAGCAAACCCATGAATCTTTTTAAACGATGCATGGGGAAGAAATATGGGGATTGGCCATGGAACTATGAATCCAAGAGGGGGATTCGGTGAGCTGGAAAGTTTTATGCGATGGGGCAAATAGCTTGAGTGGATCCATTCGCTGGAAGGTTTGTGATGGTAAAAGTATTAAAGTTTTAACACATGTCTGGATTCAGGATAGAGCTCTCTCGGATTGGCCAATATTTTTTGATATTGCAACTACTGAAAAGCTCCCAGTTTCAGAGCTGCTCACACTGGACGGTATGTGGGATAGGCCGAAGTTGCTGATCTACTTTGGAGTCTCGTTGCCTGATGTAATTTGTGGTATAAAGATCTGGAATGACCTTTCTTTGGACTCCTTAGAACTGATAAAGAGCCCTTTAGGCTCTTCGGTTTCCTCTATTGTTTATAACAGATTATTCCATGATGTGGTTGACCCGAGCTGCATTACTTCAAAATTTGGTTTGAGGCCTAGGGAACGAATGCTTTGGTGGAGGATTTACAAAAAAATTGTTCCAAGTAATACCTGGTTACACGCATGCGGATTTGAGGTAAATCCTTTTTTCCCTCTTGGCTGCAATAAGCTGGAAGATTTGGATCCTGTTACAACTGACTGTAAGCAGCTTAGAGATATATTGGATGTGCTTGATGGTTGGGGTTTTTGTACTCCACAGTTTGCATGTTTAAAAGATTTGCAGTTTGCATTGGAGGCAAATATCAATGTGTTCGGCATATGGGGGTTGCTTTATTGCTATGTTGTTTATTATAGTTGGACAAATAGAAATGCTTGTAAGCATAAAAAGGAAAGCTGTACGCCTGTTATGTTGGCAGCACATATATTGGAAGCTATTTATCAGGGTGGTTCTTCTTTCCACTTGGAGCAACGGGACACTATCCAATCCTTTGGATTGTCTTCACCTTCTTCTTGGTGTCCCCCCTACAGGTTGGTTGAAGATTAATGTTGATGGAGCACTTCTTAAATCTAATGTAGGAGGAGTTGGGATTGTAATTTGAGACAGCTTTGGGAAGCTAATTGTTGCAGCAAGTTGGAGCTTATGTCACTAGGATAGTACTCATGTTGAGATGATGGCTATACAATTTATTGATAAGCTGCTTATGGATTGGATGTTTGAACTCAAAGGAGTTCTTGCGAAGGGAGATAATGCGTCGGTGATTGAGTATATGCATAAGTTTAAGTATATGGAATTGTGGAAGCAACAGTATGAAGAATGGGACAAATGGAGTTGGATAAAGTTGTTCCAACAGGTCTTATTTGTGCATACATACAGGAGGTTCAACAAGGCTGCACATTTTTGTGCCCAAAGGGCGATTGAGGATACTTTTGTTTGGGATATAGGAGATAGTAGTATTAGTTGCATTCCTCAAGAATTTTTTGACATTCTTGAGGATGATAGTCCTTTATTTACTTTACTTGTTTGTAATAGTTCTTTTCTTACTTAAGGGCATGTTAGTCCTTTATTTACTTTACTTGTTTGTAATAGTTTTTTGATGAATGCAAATGCAAAAGTTCAGCTCTCTCTCTCCCTCCCTCCCTCCCCCTGGTTTGCCTCATTTAAGGAGCTACAAGCGTCATTTGAGAAGGTTGCTGATGGGAAGAAAGATTGGGTATTGATTTACTGTGTGGCTGTCCATCATTGTTGTATTAATAGGAATGCTCTTAAATATGGGAAAATTGTTGTTCTTTAGGAACTATGGCTGCCAGCATTCTGGAAGTTCTTAATCAAAGTTACTTTTTGATGCATCTGGAGCAACGGGATACTTCTCAATCCTGTGGATTGTTTATCGTGTCGTCTTGGTGTCCCCCCCCCCTACAGGTTGGTTGAAAATAAACTGGGATGGAGCTTTGCATAGTTTGAATGCGGGAGGTATTGGCATTGTTATTCGTGACAGCCATGGGAAGTTAATTGTTGCGACTGGGTGGAGTTTAACACAATGGGACAGCACACAGGTAGAACGGTTTGCTTTCTGTTACATAGATAAGCTCCTTCTTGAATGGATGTATGATCTGAATGGGGTTATTATAGAGAGAGATAAAGGTAGTGTGATTAAGCATATGAAGAATTTTACATATAGGGAGAAGTTAAAGCTGCAACCGATGGATGGTGTGGAGCTGAATTGGATAAGGTTGTTTCAAAAAGTTTTATTTGTGCATACCTACAGAAGATTCAACAGAGCAGCCCATTTTTGTGCACAAAGGGCTATAGATAGTTCTTTTTGTTGGGATATAGGTGATAGTTTCAATAATTGTATTCCTCAAGATTTTTTAGATATTCTTGAGGAAGATAGTTGCCTTTCTGTTTTCGAGGGGTCGGTTGGCCGTTAGATCTTTTATTATTAGCATGTATTAGCCTTTTTTAGATGAATGCAAATGCAAAAGTTCAGCTCTCTCAATCTTCCTCTCACTCTCTCTACGCGTCATTTCCGCCCATTTTTTTCTCTCTTGGTGATTGTAGTGAGAGAAACTCTGGGAATGGCAGGGGTGACCGAAGGTCACCTCCCCACTCAAGCGGGGGTGGTGGTGGCAGAAATGCAGGAGGCGACGAGCGACGGCAATCTAGTGTTGGTTTTGGAGGTTCGAAGAAACAAGGAGACCAATCTCCTAGTAAAACGGCGACAACTAAGGCGAAGGGGAAAGCTTGTGATGCACGTAAATTTCGATCGGATGGATCGTTGGAAGGCCGTTGGGAGGTCAAGCCACGGAGCTTGGATTCCAAAGTTGCTCAACAAAATGCTAAGGGAGGCTCTGGTCAGATTAGATCTGGCGAGGTTAAAATGGAGGTTTCTCCTTCAAAGCTGGGGAAAGAGCTGAAGCTTAAGTCGGAGGTAAGGTTGACGCTCGATCCAACGTTCAATGAAATGGATTCATCGATGGAGGTGGAGGAGACCGATCCTACTCTGGGATGCAGAGTAGATCTGGATGAGATGATTGATATGGCACTGCCATGATCGGAGGTAATAGTTTGATTGAGGTATTTTCTAATCGAACTGATATGGGTAACACTATTTCTACGAATGTGGTGATGGAAGAGTGTTGTGAAGCTCCCATAGTTTCTTCAGCAGAAGTTACTGCTGTAGGTGTGATCGAAGAAAAATCCAGCTCCTCTGGATTAAGTAATTCTCTGAAGAGCACACATGGTGATTGTGGAAATGCCATTGCAGGGCAAGTTAATGATAACTTGGGAAGTTTTAAGGGGAATGCAGCGGGTGAAGCTTCACTGTTCTCGGTCGGTGAGGGCAACGCCTAGATGAAACCGGAACATATCCCGATCCACCACCCTGAGGAGATTAATGCAAATTCTTCATATGGGATTTCGGTCTAATTTCGATTTGGAATTAGTTAAGGTGAATATGGCTATGTTGGAAAGAGCTGTGGTAGGGAAGATTTTGGGAAGGAGAGTTCGTATTTCTTGCTAAAGGCCGAAATACAATGGCAGTGGGGAAGGTTTGGAGAGTTTCAAATAACCACGAAGGGATCCGATTGTTTCGTCTGCATTTTCTCTTCAATCGAAGCAAGGGATGTTGTGCTGTGTGGAGGTCCCTGGTTCATTTGGGGGAACATTGTTGGTTTGGATAGATGGACGTCGAATTTCTCCCCAGCTTCTATGGAAGGTTTGTCTTCTCCGGTGTCGATTTGTTTGACGAATCTTCCATTGCCATATTGGGATGTTTGCAATATATCCAGAATTGCTTCGAGGATTGGTGTTCCTCTCTGGATTGACTCGCAGACGGGTAACTGGGGAAGGAGGGAATATGCTCAGGTCTGTGTTAGGATGAATATTGCCAACAAGCTTCAGGCAGGGATATGGGTTAATGGCTTAAATGGAATGTATTATCACAAGGTAAAATATGAGGGCATTGGCCTTCTATGTTATGGTTGCGACAAAGTGGGCCACCGAAGAGAGCATTATCCTTCTATGAATGCTGGGCAAGTGGAAACTATGAATAAAAGATTGGGGGAACAACTGAAACATAGAGAAGTAGGGGAATGTAGCAGTTCTGGGCCTATCTCGGGTGGCATTGGAAGATCGGTTCTGGAGCCAGTGAAGAAGGTTAATCCTACTGTAGTTAAAGTTGAAGGTAGCAATCATAACAAACTCAGTGGTAATACTGATAAAGGTAAGGGGGGAGAGCCACAACAAGTTAGAAGTGGGGATAACATAACAAGGGAAGATAGCTCTTATGAAGTTGATGATCAATTGGGGCTGTGGATTCAAGTCCCTCCACGTAGGAGAAGGAAAGTCCGATCACAAGGGAAGGTAAATGAGATAAACACTAATAAGCAGATATTGAATATCCCCAATCAGGTGGATTTGAAAAAAATTAAAGAACCCGTGAGCACGGTGAAGCCAACCCGTGAGCACGGTGAAGCCAACCCGTAAGCAGTTGAAGATGGGTTTTAAAAAGACTTTGTCGTTCACTGCGGGAATCCAACCTATATTGCCTAGGCAAAATAGGTACAAGATATAGAAGGAACTGAGCCAGTTGGGACCTATTGAGGAGCTTCCTAGGAAAAGGAAGAAGGAGGTGTTTGATGAATTTAGCGGCGGGGATGCTTCCCCTCTTGTTTATTAATGTCGTCCATCCTCATTTGGAACTGCAGGGGTGCCCGGAAGAAGCAGACAAGGAACTACTTGCATAGCCTTGTTGATAACAATGAGGTTTGTTTTGTTGGGCTCATTGAAACAATGATAGAAGATATTAGTAGGTATGAGGTGGACATGCTTATCGGTAACAATTGGGATTTTTTTCATTTCCCAGCGGTTAGTAAATCGGGAGGTTTGCTTGCATTATGGAGAAGGGAAGTTACTCAATTTGAAAGAACTTGGGGAGCTGAAGGTTTCATTGGAGAGACGTATTGAAGAACTTAAAATGATAGAGAGCTCTTCTGAAGGCCTGAATGTAGAACAAGAACAGGAGCTTCGTTGTAAGGCAGTTGAGCTGAATGCCACATTGGCACATATGGCTACATGATGGAGGCAAAGAGCGAAGATCAAATGGATTGAGGAAGGAGATGCTAATTCTCACTTCTTCCATTCATCAACGTCAGCTATGAGGAGGAGCAACAGCATTAATGAAGTTCTAAATTCAAATGGGGACAAGATTACTTATCTGATTGTTATCCAGGAAGAGTTTTGGAATTTTTTCTTACTGAAGTGGAAGGACAGCCAGGTTTCTATGGAAAACTGGCCGGAATTCTCGAGTAATGACAAGATTCTGGAACATTTGAGTGACAATTTGGAGGAGGAGGTCGCTGAACTGTAGGTGCGGCAAGCGGTCTTCATCTTGGGGAAGAACCGATCTCCGGGTATTGATGGTATTAATTCTTCATTCTTAAAATTTTATTGGGATATCATCAAAGATGATGTTACCCATGCTATTATTCATTTCTTTGCACTAACTCTATATGTGAGAGCTAGAAAGACACTCTTGTGGTCCTCAGCCCGAAGACAAATAATGCCAACATGCTGGCCAAGTTTAGACCTATAAGCCTTTGTCAATCGTTTTATAAGATTGTGGCTAAGGTGTTGAATAACCGGCTCAAACCGATGTTAAGCAGTATTATTAGCGAAGAACAAGGAGCTTTTGTTCCGGGAAGATCGATTTCTAGCCATGGTTTGTTGGCCCAGGAGATGATGTGCAAGTTTAAATACTCTACTCAGAAACTCAGAAATTTAAACTGATGGCATTGAAGGTGGACATGGAGCAAGCTTATGACTATATGGCATGGAAAACTTTGGAAAAGGTTATGAAACTTATTGGGTTCAAGGAGCAGTTCATTCTTTGGGTGATTCAATGTGTGACTAGGCCCCAGTTTACTCTCCTCATTAATGGGAGTAGGACACATTGGATCAATGCCAAGAGCAGTCTTCGACAAGGATGTCCTTTGTCACCTTACTTGTTTATTCTCTGCTCAGAGTTGTTATCTAAAGCTTTTAGGCAAAGGTGAGAACGGCTAGGGATTCAGACCATAAAAAACACAGAAAGAATATCACATTTATTGTATGCTGATGATATTCTTATATTTGTGGAAGCTAACCGAACTAACGCCATTCGCATTATGGGGGTGTTGGATGATTATTGTGATTCGACAGGTCAGAGGATTAACTGTGGGAAGTCTGCTATCCTCTTTAACAAGAGATGTCCTACTTGGAAGAAGAGGATGATGGCAAAGCTGATGGGGTATAGAAAGGTGAACTCCTTGGAGAATCTTGGACTCCCCTTGGTGATGAGAAAGCTTGTTCTAGCTGACTTTACGAAGATTATTAAATTTGCACACGAGAAGACGAATATGTGGGGGAAGAAACAGCTCTCGATGGCGGGTAGAGCTTTACTGATTAATACGTCGCTATTATCAGTTCCTATGTATCTGATGACCCATACCACTATTCCTAATGGAGTGCTAAACTCTATTGAGAAATTGAGCAGACAATTTCTTTGGCAGAAAGACGCAAATAGTAGAGGTATGCATTATGTTAACTAGCAGGAACTATGTAAACTGAAGAACCAGGGGGGACTTGGCTTTCATTGTCTTCTCCAAGAAGAACCAGGGGGGCTACTTGGGATGAGCATTTGGGGCAAATCGCATGGAAGCAATATCTCGGTCACCTGGAGAGTGATCCATGATGGAGCTAGTGAACCAGGGGGGACTTGGCTTTCATTGTCTTCTCCAAGAAGAACCAGGGGGGAGCTACTTGGGATGAGCTTTTGGGACAAATCGCATGGAAGCAATATCTCGGTCACCTGGAGAGTGATCCAGGATGGAGCTAGTGCTCTTAGGCCTATATTGAGATGGAAGGTGGGGAATGGTCAACAAATTAATGTACTTCAGGATATTTGGATTTTAGACCGTAATCTTGCTATGTGACCTACGTTTGTCAATGTGGAAGAGGTGGAAAACTCTCAGGTGTGTAATGTCTTGAATTCTTCATTTCAGTAGAATAAGAATATGCTTGAGTATTGCTTCGGGAGTATTATGGCAGATCGTATTTCTGCTATTGAAATTTCCAATGGGGATATTGTTGATAAGCCTGAGCTTATCCACTCCATAATGGAGATGACGACCGCTACCATGGCGTATAGGGCTAAATTTGGGAGGGATAAGTACCAATTTAGCTGGTTTAAAAAACTGAAATTGCATCCTCGTGAGAATTTTTTTTTTTTGTGGAGATTGGTGAGGGATGCTATTTCGACTGCTCATTGGTTATGGTGTAGGAAATTATCTGATACTGCTCTTTGTCCGTGCGGATGTAATTTGGAAGAAATTCTAGATCACTGCACTATCCATTGTGTGAAATTGAAGCAGGTGATCACTATTTTGGCTAAATGGGGCATTGTTCTGCCCATAGTGCAGTCTTTTATCAAATTGACATCAGTATTGTTTAGCTTGTTGATAGGAATCCCTACATGGACGCATATACTGCTACACGGTCTATCAGGTGTGGAGAGCTAGAAATGATATGAAGCATAGACATATGTGCAGGTCCCCAACTGTTATTGCTGCTGCGGTGCTTTCTCTTTTACCGAAAACTTTCAAATGGCAAATTCTGGAGCAATGGAGTACCAATCAACCCCTTGGGCTGCCTTCTCAATAACTGTGGTAAATCCCCCCCCCCCCTCCAGGTTAGCTAAAATTTAATGTGGATGCTTCTTTAAAGCCTTCTAATCAAGTCGGATTGGGAATTATTGCACGGAACCATGTTGGGGCGTTGATTGTGGCAGCTGGAAGGAAGATGGAGCATTGGGATGTCATGCATGCTGAAATTAGAGCAGCGGATGCTATTAGGGATGTTCTCCTTGATTGGATGTTTGAGCTTGAAGGTATTATCATTGAAGGAGATTGCATTAATGCTATTAGGTGGATGCAAAACTTGAATGATCGCCGGAACAAGGTGCATTTCAGTGTAGATGGACCAAACCTCTCCTTTTTTATGGAGTAAACAGGTTTTCTTTCGTTATATTCCTCAGGATAGCAATAGCCCGGCGGATTACTGTGCCCAGTTAGCTTTATTTGGTAGTTTTACTTTTTATGATGTGAATAATGAAGAGTTCCCCTCGACATTGTTGTCTATGTTGAGGGAGGAGAGTGATAGGGTATAGTTTATATTTGAAAGTTTACTTGTAACTAGTTTTATTTCATTTTAATGCAAATGCAGATATTCAACTCTCTCTCTCTCTCCCTGTGCAACACTTATCAAAAATTTGTGAAAAAAAACATTGCAGAGATCAGTAAAAAATGAAATTAAGCATTATCGGAAAAAATGCAAGTATGATGTAGAAGCACAAAAAATAGTTTCCAGGATGTTGCTTCTCAACACATAACATGAATTCATTAAACGTAAAATGCAGTGTCTAACTAATAGCATATAAATTGCTGCTAGTGACGGACTTGAGGAGTTAAACATGTTCAGAGAAAATGAAAAAAAAAAAAGAATAAAGAGATCATTTAAAAAAAATCACCTTTAGAAAGAGAAGATGGCGATACAATTCGGGATCGAGTGAAGGCAAGTCATTCAGAAAGTTGTGTCTAATATGACAGAAACTTCATTAGTTAACAAAAATGAAACAGTATGCATTATAAACAATCTAACTATATGCTTAATCATGAACCTAACGATTTTTAATTACCCAAGTGAAAACAATTCAGCACTCTTACTAAGAATGCATCCTAATCGGTACATACTTATAGTAAAATTGTAAAGATAAGAAACCCTCAGATAGCATCATTTTAGAAGGATCCTAACACATTTTCGAATGATTGTGAGTTAAATTAGCTCAGCATCTTTTTTAATTAGTTTAAATTTATTTTAAATCTCGGTCAATAAAAAATGAGGATGAAATTTATAAGATATAAAATGCTTGAAAAGAATAATGTTTTTCTCAGAAAAAAAAATTTTGGGTTGGGGAGTTGTTCCATGCGATTCTGCTGCTGCATTTAGCTTAACATAAAATATGCTCCTCATTAAAGCAAACATGTTTTCTCAAAAAATTTTGGTCCTAACAATAACCTACCAGTTTATCCTCCATACAGCAACAATTCTGCTGCCACATTTAACTTACCGTAAAATATGCTCCTCATTAAAGCAAACATGCTTTCCCAAAAAATTTTGGAATCCTAACAGTAACCTACCCATTTATCCTCCACATCGATAGGATCAAGAACTAATGTGTTGCTAAACTTACAGCAAACGTGTGGTCATCATCACCCCGCCCAAACCAATTTAGAGAACCATATCAACACACCTTCAATAACATCAGTTAATAAGATTTTAGTCCTTAAATGGTTAATGTAGTTATCAACCATTAATAAAATGTAGAACTCCTGACATAAAATTTGTAAATAGTTCATCAAATCCTTTAGGTTTGATAAACATGTCCTTCAGACAGTAATAATTTAAGAAATTAGGAGAGATTCACTGGAGGTTTTTAGGTGACATACATGAGTCATCCGAATGTGGAAGGTCAAACCAACAAACAAAGTATCATTGTTGGATGAAAGAACAACAAATTTCATCGGAGATTATCAGTACAGTTTCTCATGACGTTGGAACAAATTGTAGATCATGCATAGGTATTTGTTATAGGATGCTTAAGGGTGTAGGATTTACTAAAGATGTCTAAGATAAGATAACAATGAGAATACACAAAAAAAAACTATAATTAACAGCTAACAAACTCTTCATTTTAGCAACAGCAAGGGTTATGATATGGGTTAGGACTATGGTTTCGCAACAAAGACCGATTTTACCTCACCATTTCAAAATCATCTCAATATCAAAGTTTCATGACACCTTACATTGACGCTCAACTTAAGCAATTTTTACAACAACAATCACGTCCCCACACCATCTCGACATCTCATATATGTCCAACGACATCTCATCAATGATTGACGCCATCTAGATCTTAATGATCTACACAGTCTTGACATTGATGTCGAATTCCCCATGCCCATCGCACAACATCAAAGCTCGACTCTCAACAATATTATCATCTCTCCTCTCGATGCCTTGATGTATGACGCCTGACTATAGACATCCTATTATTAATCAATTAAAATACAAATCCTAGTTAACTGACTTATTATTTTTTCATTTATTCTTAAAGTTTGCTTATTCAATTTATATACAATATTTTTAAGATATAAAAAAATAATATCATGCCCAAACCGTATCTGTGTTCTATAATTCAATAATTGATGTGTCTCATATCCGTTTCGTGATATGCCCGTATTTGTGCATTATAGCTACCCACACTTGTCCAAAACAAGTTTCCTTTCCATCTTATCCACCATATTCCAAGAAAATCTTCAAGATTAGGGATCATCATCATCATAATTTGCCCTATCCCAACCGTTGGCGATCAACCTTATGAATTCTAGTTATCCACTTATTTCTGTTGAGCGTTTGTTATATGAGGCTCTAAGCCAATTCTTCACAAATTCTTTTGAACGACTGTGGACTAACAAAAAAATGAAAATGAAGTTCAAAATTAGAACGATAACTACTGATGAATTCTAGTCATAACCACTATCTTTATCCCAACTAGTTATGGCTAGCTTTGTAAATTCTCCCCCATTCATTATTGTTTAATGCTACATGAGAAGTTGGACTTATTTGACACCACTAATAAGTCATATTTGGTAGTCAGATTTTCCTTCACAAATGCTTCAACATCATGTCTAGACAGCTATTTCGTAGGTTTATGTTCTTCTTTGTGGTGTACACATTCAAATTACAGGCCTATTTTCACATATTATTTTAACTACAGGCTGCTCCCATCATATATTTAATATGATCATTTCTCACTTTATATTTATTGTTTTACCAAATATCCAACTTATCACACTTGGCCACATCGAATTGAATGTTAAGAACTTCTGCATTACCCTTCTAGTGTTCTTGGTCCGAATCCCACATAAAAACTCGAGGGTTTATCTTTAATTTGACATCTAATCCTAAAAGCTATGCCAAAATCAATAAACTAATTCCTATATTGATGTTTGCATCAGTGAGACTAGAGAAGAACATAATTATACAAGAGCAAGATGCGATAATTTGCTTAAATGTTCATTCAACTCTTAAAAATGAGTAGTTAAGAAAATTAAAAAAATACTTAAAAATTTTGCATGCAGACAAGAAGGAATACCTTCATTTCCAACATATTTCAAGACAAACAACCTATGAAAAAGAGATGAAATGGTAAAATTGTCCGACTAAAGAGATCTTCAACCTTTTGTTTCAATTTGTTGAGGAAGAATGTCGCAAATGGTATGTCTACAAGAATACCTTCATACATTGCCTACAGAAATAACACAAAACAACATCAATATCTGAATAATTCACTCCATCAAGTTTACAAATGCAAAACATACAACAAACAACGAAAACAAAGAGTAGCAACAAAGTACCAAAAAACTTTGATAATACCCAAAGAAAGTTCATCAAGCATTCACAGTTGAAAGCAATGAGTAACAGTAACAAAAAAAAGATGTGCTGAAAACCATACAAACTAAAAGCAATGTTAAAAGCTACGCACATTACCTCTTACAATGTTCATTAGTCATTATAGAAAGTGTAGTCTGCTTCACGCTTCAATATGGATTGAATTTCAACCATTAAAAAAAGAGAAACGACATACTTCATTATCAAAGCTTTGCAAACTACCAATTGAGTTACATAAATCAATTTCCATACAGGTTTCTTATCCTTGAACATGGATGGGACCCTTCACGGAGAAACAAGTAAAAGCTGACATATAAGCGTGAGAAGTTGGAATTGTTTAACACAACAGGTATCTGTGAAATTGCAAGATTCAACAAACAAACCCAATTGACTCCCGAGGATCTCAATTGAATGGAGTGTCGTTCTTATTCGTAGTCGAGATAAATTGAGGAATGAGAGAGAGAGAGAGACAGAGAGAGAGAGAGAGAGTTTTGTAAGAGTAGGTGATGCAAGCTAGGCAAGAGTTGGAGTTGTTAGACAACTGAGAGGTCATAGAGAATACAGACCACTTGTGGAAGTTCTACGGCCAAGAGAGAGATGGTTCATTAATAAAAAGTTTTTTGAAGACGTCCTCCGTCTGATTCTTCTTTTTTTCTTGAATCAACTAGGTAAACTCCCAACCTTAGATTTATTTTTGGTAATTTTGTAAATGTTATATGTGCATTTTAATCAAGGTGGGATTAGGTTGCTTACTGAGAGCAAAATTGAGATTAACTTTAACAGTAAACCCGAATATATAAGACTATTTTCTCAGATACAATGGAACTATGAAATTTAATATATATGCATGCAAACCAAGGTGATAATGCTTCGGCTATTGATCTTGCAAGCTGCTTCCTTAGCATCAAAGAGCTTCAAATCTTACGAGGTTTCATTTTTTTCTATTCTATACTCGCATTCTGCTCCAAAAGTCCCAAGTTGATCAATAAAATATTTGCATGACTTTTATTTGCTAACATCATCACATTAGCAAGATTTATACTAGAGACTAGATGCCTCAAAAAATTCCTTCTATCATCAATTCTAAGAAGAATGAAACTGAGAAGTTATCTCTATTTTAAAAACTTCTATATACTAATAATTTTTTAGATAAGCATTCAAGTTTATCCCCTTTCTTGTAATCAAGTTAAAACTTTATATTATCATCTGATTAATTTCTTTAGGAATATAATTGATGCGGACATCGACACGAAAATTTGGCGCATCTATCACAGGAAGCGTCGTAAATCGACGGCTCTGATTTAAGTTGTCATTTATGAATTATTTTATGCATTTTAGTTTCTATTTTATGTTATTTCCTTTTTTACCCCTAGGTTAATTTATTTGAGTGTTGTAGCCCAAGGGGCATTTTTGTAATTTTTTTTATTTTCTCATGATGTGGCCTATATATAGGGCCTTAAGCTATTGTAATAGGGTGGTGAAGTTGATATGAAAATTTTTGTGTTTTCCACTTTTGTGTTCTTCTTGGGAGAGAATGAGAGTGAGATTCTTATGGGAAGGAATCGAAGATGTCACCAGCCGCAGCATGGGTCCAGGCTCGTGATTTGAAGTCCCTTGGAGAAGGGCAACGGATCACCCGTCAGTCTTCGGAAGAGTCCGAGGCTCGCGGTTCTTATTTTCTAGCTTTCGTTTTATCTTTGTTTTATTTTCTTCCTTCTTATCTCTCCCCGTCGTCGTTTTCATATTTCTTCCTCTTCCCCTCTCAACCCCTCGGCCAACCCTCCATACCAAGCTCCACAAAATTTTCCCCTTAGCCGCCAGCCACCTTCACCCGATCCCACCCCCTCTTGGCCGCCGGCCACCTTCCCCCGTTAGCTCCTCCACCGTCGGCCACCCTTTAGGAAATTATTTTCATCTTTTAAAATTCGAATTTTGAATTTCAAATGATTTCCTAAATTAGAAAGCTATTTTAGGAAAGTATTGAATCTCATTCATGGTGTAATTCAAACTTAATTTGGGTGATTTAATTTTGGGCGGTTTTCAAATTTTCAAATTCCACTAATTTGAAATTTGAAATCTTTCCTAATTTGTCATTCCATTTTGGAAAGTTTTAAATGACTTCTATTTGAATTTCAAATTTAAATTGGATTGGGTTATTACTTTCCTAATTCCTAAAACCCAATTAAGAAGCCTTAAATAGTATCATTAAATCCCTCCCATGTCCCTTAATGCCACCGGTTCCCTCTTGTTTGGTTTTAAAATTATTTCCTAAAACCCCCACTTTGTTTTAGGAAATGATTTAAATTTCCTAAGCCTTATTCCCTATTATTGCCCCCAAATCAATTCGCTGGCTTACTGGAATTTATTCCCTATTATTTTCCTAATTCAAATCACGGAATCAGTTATTTGAATTCCTTCAATTTTCCTCCTTTGCTGGCCGAATGTTCCCTAGGCCCCCATGGACTCATTTATTTCCTAACTCCACGTGACAGCTGGGAAATAACTTTCCCCCTTCTCAGCAGCTTTTGGAAACAAATTTTGGTTCCAAAATCTGAAACCTTTTCCAAGCCTCTTCCCACGTTTCTCAGGCAACCAATCCACACATGAATGTGAAGTCCATTGTTCCTCCCGAACACCTTTTCCTAATTCCTGAAACCTGAATTTTCTCTCAGGTTTTGAATAAAAGAACCTGAAGCTAATTTCAGTTTTCTATAAGGGTCTTTGGTGGCTTGTTTCCTCTATTTTCTAGAGAGAAATCTGAGATTCTTCTCAGATTTTGAGCAATACATCAGTTTGGTATCGAAATTTGAGATTCTTCTCAGTTTTTTCTCTCCACCATCAAGGCTGAAATTTCCCAAGGCCTCGCCTAGGCCTGCTGTCAGATTTTTGGAGAGGAGATCCTCTCCCTAGCAAAGCCTCCTCCTCGTTCTACATCAATAATTAACTGTGCAAGTTCAATTTTAGTACATTTTGTTGCGTAATTTATACAGTTGTGTGGCAAAATTTTTGGATTGATGAGTTAAAATGGATGATTTTGCCACTAAGAAACTAAGAGTTCAAATCAAGGAAGCAGGCTAGCTGCTAGAGTCCTATAGTTGATGACTATTAAATTTCTAGTTATCAATTACTAATAAGATGGTTTGGTCAGACTTTTGGAACACAACTTGGCATTCTGCTAGACATGTTTAATGAGTATTCCTCTGATATATGCCTCTGTAGGTTAACATATACTATTTTTTCCTGTTATCTGTCATGACCCGGCCCGGTTAGCTCGCAAGTGCGAGGCGGGAGCGAAAGTCGGACTGTCAAAATTAATAAAAAAACTTCACATTACTCAATTAACATGTCTCTAAACATGAATCAAACATAATGAAAGAGCGACTAATGAGTCTCCAAATAAAAACTTTCATTTCTTCCATTCAAACACATCAACATAAAGATTCAACATTAAGTTTACAAAATGTAGAAGGGTGTCCAAAAATCATGTTCTTACTTTTCATCTCTAATCCTTCTATTCAAAACATCAAAATAACAAAACAAAACCTGTCGTCCGTCGTCTCCCTACGACGGTACGTGAGGGGAGGTCTATCCATCATCTATCCTTTACTAGATCCTCCTGAAAAGTATCCCACAACATGGGTGAGTCACTACTCAATAGGTGAAAATGGAATTCAATTAAATTTAGAGTCAAGAGAAGAAAACTTTAGCATGCTTTGGTATTTTAACAAAAGAATTCAATTAAGCTTGTTTTGCCGCTCATGTTTTATTTTGTCATTCAAAATCAATGCAAAGATATAGTTATTGTGCTCTAAAAATTAAGCGTGCAAACTCAATAAAAAAATCATCTTTGAATGTACGTTTCACATCATAAATACATATTACATCAAAGTTTCAAATTAAAAATCAGAATGCTTCGCTGACAACAATTCAAGCAAAGGAAACAGTCAAAAGGAAAAAAAATTGTAGCAACAACGGATTCCAAACTACGTAGAAATTATAAACTAAATTGTAAAGGTCATCTCCAAGTATAAACAGACACATGCGGTTTAATTATTTCTCATTTCAACAGATATGCTTTTAAAGCTTTACCTTCTTACATTTTATACTCAAATTATGGATACATGAAACTCCAATTTTGCGTCAGGGTTAGTAGAACCTTAATTTTGAACATAAATGATATTAGATCTGGAGTTTCAATATGAAGATAAAATGTCATGAACTTCTAGATTATGATAAACTTTTAGTTAAAACATAAACTAATTGCACATGTCAGATAAGAAAACCAAGTCAGTACAACAAACAATGGTTACTTACCACAATACAATGACCAGTTGTATGAATAAACCTAATCTCTAATCTTCAAGGATCCAAAAAATCTTCACATAAATTGCTCTATTGCTCAAGATATTCCCTGCAAATTAAACTTTCCCTGGACTGATACAAGCGATAAAGACATCGCTTGACCTGGAGGTTGATTTATTCCATTTAGTTCTCCCTCAGTTTCTTGTGCATGTAAGGATAGAAATGAGTATCAATATCAAACTACCAAGCCTACTAAGAGGTGGATTGATTAACATTGAGTCTTTTCTGCCTAACAAGTTGAAACCCTTTCCAAATGCCCAAAAATACGGACTTTTGGAACATTATAGTTGTGGATGAAGTGCAATTACATTTTATATTTCTTAGATGACGGTACCCCACACCCATAAACCACCCACTCTTGGCCTATCTGATAAAAATGGTTACTCAAAATAACAAAACTTTATTTCATACAAAGAAAGCTACTTTTTCTAGGCAAATTTCTTTAATGAAAACCGATCTAGAGTTGCCTTCCATATAATGCTAGCCCCCTTTGACATTGGAATGTTGCAATTCCCTAGAACTTCTTTCATAAATCTTTCATCTTGCAAGATACAATTTTTTAACAATCTGGAAAAGCTGGGAGCACACTTGTGCTTCTTTCGAGCATGAAGTCCATCCCAATCAACCATCTCTTCAATAGCATTCTTGTATCCATCAAACCATAATCTAGAACTTCTCCATCGTAAACTAATCTAGCAAGAAACACATATATCCATCAGGGAATTGGACCATGCTTCTTTCACTGATGTTCTTAACCTGAAGCCAACTAGTACAACTAGTTAAAGTTGGATAAAACAAAACCATTCATGACTACATAACTCCTCAAAGTTGTTTGTATCACTTACAACGATCTAATATTATATTATTAGCAAATGTCAATCATTTAGTTTATTGACATACTTAAATAACAAATTCTTAATAAACATTTTAGTCCTATTTAATCTGCATCTATCTGTTACCCAAATTATCAACCGTTTTGATTTCCTCCTTGTGAATTCACGACAATGCATCTGATTAGATTTTAGTCTCTTTAAGCTATTTGTTTACTTTTCTATGATTTTTTGCTTCCTACCAAGTAGTTATAAACCAAATTAAAAAAGCTAACGGCTAGCCAAAATTATAGCTTTTATGCATTCCTACCTATGACCACTTGATCCTTAGCCCCCATCAAAAAGCTTGAGGGAGAAAATCTGCTGGATTTGGTGCTTTAGGATTAACTGAGGAGCCATTCATCCATTTTAAAATCATATCTCCTTTGATAATCATAGTAAGAAAGAGGTGCTCATCTATTTCCTGCAGATCTCAACTTTGACAACAACAAAGAGAGAAAATTTATTTACTTATTGTGGATCTTTAGTTATCAAGAGAGTCACTTAATCAATTTCCCTACATGTCTCTTTTGGATTGATAAATATCTTTGTATTATTATCACATTGTCAATCTCTATATTTTAACAACCCTTTCAGAGATTGATGGATCCAATTATGGGATCAACAAAGTCCATATATGTGAGTTTATAAACTCCCTTATGATCAATGGGCGTAATTTAATCTCATTTGGTGTAAAGCATCAAAATTAGGAGAACATTAATGTTATTGGGGTATTTCTTATTTAATGATGAATATGTGTACAGTGATCTAATAAAAAGAGGATCTCCATTATATTTCGAGCCATTTTTAAGACTAACAAGTCTAACTCCTGATTATTGCAATTTTATGGCTGACTAGACTTAAATTTGCCAAAATTTAGAATAAAGCATGAAGCTGTATTATGTGAAAAATTTGGTAGTCTACTTTCCTTATATTTCCAACCAGGTCACCCTTAGTAGAAATTACAAAATCTTGAAGGTACCCTATAAGGCCCATGTTCTATCTAATCATTGAGAAAAAAGTTTTTAAATTTATCACTATGAGCATCACAGTGTTCTAAATTTGGACATTAATGACAAATACCAAAAAACACAGCATTTGCACTTATGCATAAAATCCTTCACAACTATGAGCTTTAATTTAATCGTGTCTTTTAGAATTCTTGCATAATCCCCACAACCATACTATTTAAGTTTATAAGAATACCTTATTACTAAAATATTATGAGCAAATTCCTGCACATTTCTACTATTGTTTTTAAAAATATTAGTTGGGCTGTCTTAAGAAGTGAACCTTAGTATTATCTATTGCATTGGGATTAGTAGCATAGGTATTATATTATAAATTTGTTGTGCTTCCGAGTTAATAGCTTTTTTTTTAAATTTGAATGCATAATAATTACATTTTGTTTCACATTACTGAATAAACTACATTGATTAACAAGGTTGTGGCTGCTCTCATGTAAATATATATTGTGATTTTATAGTTATATGGTAGTTGCAAATTGTAATTTGTCTTACAATAATGTCGCCAAATTTTTTTGAGCTCAATTGGTTGGTTGTGACAACTGAATTGTCCAAACAAATTTATTCACAAAAATTAAGCAATCCATTAATGTTGTCAAGTACACCATCATTGCTTAAATCTACTTTGCATACATTCACATATTACAATGCAAATGAACACATCATTTTAATTTTTGAAAAAAATAATAGTATTATAACTTAGATCTTTCTTATTTACAGATATGATATCCTACCTAAAAAATAAAATATCAAACTCATGTATTTATACGTGTCATAACCAACTTGTTGATAATTTGATTAAAGCGAAGACTTTTCTTAGTTACATACATGATATCTCATCAAAAAATGAACTTTTAGACCTATGTATTTGTACCTGCTATGATCAAATTTGAGAATTTGATGAAAGTGAGAAAAATTATTTGCAATTTTATTTCTTTCTTGAAGATTTGGGTGAAATGAAGGTAGTTAGATATTAGTTTTAGTAATATGCAAGATCTGAATGTTACACACACATAAAAATATACATATAAATATAAATATAAGATCGTTCTTAAATTGCACACAATTAATTTACATCTAAAAAATAAAGTATCAAAATCATTCATACGTGCATGCCACAATCAACTCATTAAGAATTTAACTAAAGAGAAAAAATATGGGTTAGGATTTTATTGTGTTATTTGAGATTTTGTTGAAAGGGAGGGAGCGGGGTATTAGTTTTGTTAATATGCAATATTTGGATGTTACATATATAATTACCTTCTACATAAAAATGACAATTTACATTGGCATGCATATGTAAGATTTGAATGCAAATATGCATGATAAGTCTATTTTCAAATCACTAGACAATAGAAAATAGAATAAGTTTAAGATAAAAGAGGCACATCATATTAACAATCAATTACTTTGTACTTTCCTAATCATGTGAAAGAAAAAGAGCATGCATAGGGCTTTTATATCCTTACAAGGTATGCCATGTTGAAGAATTACTTCTGGAGCCATCATTAAGATGTGTCATTCATTGACTTCACTGCTGTCATTGTTGCCTAAAGAAAATTTCACATTATAAATAAATCAAATAATAATGATAATTCCGAAAAAAAATGTATAAATCAAAGGTAAATTTCTTAATTTTCTAGTGAGATAGTAGCCTCCAACAGAATAAATACCCCTCAATGGTTCTATTAACACATGTTAAATAGCAATGGCCAAGAGCACTAATTAATACTTATATTTCCCCCCCAAAAAAAATTACAAGTTATATCACTCGACCAGAATATGACATCGTTAACCTAAATGATATAGAAGTTGCTTAAAAGTTATTATTTAACTAACTCAATATCAAGACAAGCTCCCAGATCTTGCTATAGCATTGTAAAATCAGATTTAAGCATTAGATTTATAAATGAGAAACAAAACAAAGGAATATAAGTCCATAGGAAGATGGAGGAGGCCAGAGTTTCCTCTAGCATTATTTTACCAGCTTGGTCACTTGTTTAGATGCGCCAAAATCTGCAAGTTTGATGCATCCTTTATTATCAACAAGAAAATTTGCACCCTGGATTTGGGAAAAAACTCCATCATTTAAACATGTAAAATGAAATCAAAGATATAATCTAAGAAGACCATGTAAATAGACATTTATATCTCTGTGAATAATTCCATTCTTATGATGATATTCCAGTCCATGCCATAGCTGCTTGATATACATTTTTATAACCTGCTTAAAACATAAGAGGTCCCGAATAGGATTAGCAATTAGTTATCACTTATCAGTTATGTGAACCAAACATGCAACTATGGCACATACAACTTCAGGGAATGACCCAAATTTTCCTAGCAGTGATGAAACAGAACCACCCGCTACAAACTCTAATAATATATTTAAGGTATCTTCTTCCCTCCCAGTTCCCAAATATCTCTCTGAAGGAAATACATCAAATAAGAGATGTAATTTTGACTTTAAGTACAGGGAAAAGGACTAATTAAATCAAAACAGAGATAAGAAGGAGATAACTTACGACAATATTCAGATGTGATAGGTTCTTGAGAAGCTTCACCTCTTCTTCAAATTCCCATATATGAGCCTGCAAACATAAGGAAAGATGTTAAGGCGGAAGACGGGATCAAAGGTTCAGGAAAGACCAACACCAGGGTTATATTTCATTTTTTGAAGAAAAAAGTAAGGAAAGAATCTAACATGGACCTTCTCCTTGGAGGCATTGCTAGTCCCGAGCAAAACCTGCAAAATCGAAAATGAAGCAGCTGTCACCTTAGCCGTAGAAATAAATCTTTATCAAAATTAAAATAAGCACTGGAGATAAAAGAGTAGACCTGCTTTACAGCGAGAAGCTACCCAGAATCTAGATTCATCCCCATGTAGACATGGCCAAAGGCGCCGCAGCGAATTAGCTCGCCCTTTCTCCACCGGATCGGAGAGGCATCATCGTTGGTCTCCATCGGAGAAAGAGCATTGGGGGATGCAGATACTTTGGGTGATAAACATAACCCTAGGCCCAACCCCATCTTCGATTTTCTCAAACGCGATCTCATCCTTTCCAAAATGCGGCTGCCAGGGCCGCCGCCATCGTTTCCTGTGGGATTCGAGCGGAGAGAGAAAGAATGCCGAACCAATCCAAATAGATCTCACATCTTCTTTTCTTATTCTGCGTCGATTACTTGGCTTTCTCCACCGAATCGGAGAGGAATCATCATTTGTCTCCTCCGGAGAAAGAGCATTGGGGGATGCAGAGACTTTGGGTGATAAACCTAACCTTAGGCCCAACCCCATCTTCATTTTCTTCAAACGCTATTTGATCCCTTCCACAATGCGGCTGCCAGGGCCGCGGCCATCGTTTCCTGCGGGATTCGAGGGGGGGGAGAAAGAACACCGAGCCGATCCGAATAGATCTCGCATCTTCTTTCCTTCTGCGTCGATTACTTGGCTTTCCACGACTGGTGAGAGAGATACAGATTTTTTTTTTCTCGGCTGAACGGACACTATAACACTGTTGGATCCGGATTCGTTTCTCATTTTCAAAATTTCCCCGTGTTGTGACCCAATTGCACGTTGGAACCGAGTTTGGAAATGCCGAATGCTGGAAAATGCTTTTTTATTTTACTTGTTGAAAGCTTTTTTATTGAATAATATAGTTTTTTTTATTTTAAATTTGAATATAAAAATATATAGAACTTAGAATTCGTTAGGGATGACTTTAAAATTTTATAAAAGTGATTATAAAATAGTTTGGAGAAAATAGCTTCTCTTAAAGTTGTTGTAGAAAAATTATCTCAAACGAATGTTTAATCTTAAGTGTTGTATTTAATGTTATGCATAAAGACAATAAGATCATATCTGGAGATTAGGTTCTACATATTCTTTACATAAATTGATTTACAAAAAATATAATTAATCTCATATGACACCAAATGTCCTTGCTATAGATGTAATCAAGGACAAAAATATATTATAAGGAGAATCTTAGCTATAGTTTCGACACCAATAATAAGATTGTATGATATTTATCATCGATTGATAAATCTTTATTTATAAGCGTTGATCACAAACAGTGTTATAAAATAAACTTCTAATATAGTTAAATATAAAATTATATGATTTGAATTCAATGTAATTAGTTGTCTAGCAAATGAGTATTGGATTTTAATCAGTTGATAGCAAAACATTTTAATTAAAATATGACAAGTTTTTTATGGTTATTATCTTAAAGTATAAGAAAACATCTTTGCATTTAGTTATTATTATGCATATGATAAGAATCAAATATAAGTTTTAGTAATTATAGGACATTAAACATTAGTCATGATGATGAATTTAGCCTATCTTTGTTAATAATCATTTTTTTTTAATAATCATATGCTGCTTGAAAATAATGAGATTGAAGAAAAAAAAAAGAAGAAATTAAAGAACTAAAAGATAAATATCCAAAAACGTAATATGCGTTATTTTAAAATTATAGAGTAAAAAAATATTTATAGTTAAAATCTCTCATATTTCATCAATTTAAAAAAAAAATTAATAATATAAGACTTAATTTAGTTAAAAATTATTTAAATGTGTTAAAATAATATATAATTAAAAATTTTCATGTATTTTTAAATTTTTAAAAGGTAAAAATATTTAAAGCAATTAAGGATCTGCATGTTAATTTTATGGCTTTGGAAGTTCCAGTATGTGGGCTTGCAGGCCTTCTCAAAGGGCTGACGTCTTTAAAAGGTCTCAAAACACTACCCATTTAGACCCACATTTTAGGCCCTATTATTCCTATTCGTAATTATCCATCTAGGTTTCCTAACCTCTATTATGCTCTACAAAGCCCCGTGCTGAGTACGGTCGATAAAAGCGAGAAACCAGCAGATGAATGCAGCGATGAAAGGAGTCAGCGATGTTGCCTACAAGGCACTCACCACCGGTCTTAGCACAGCCACCATTTACTTCGATGTCACTTTTTCCATAAACATCTACCGTGGACTCTCCTAGCACACTTCACAATCTGTGAGATTTTCCTTCTGAATCTTGTTCTTCATTTTTATATTTGAGGCATGTTTAAACCATTAATTCCATTTGTTTTTTAAATGAAATTGGGTGGTGATATGACCCTAAATATTTAGCACGGTTAAATTTTGGTATGCTTGTTGCAGGTTTTTTTAGTAGAATGACTTTTAGGATAAAATTTCATCTTACCTTCTAAAAAATTTGATTTTTATATAAATTACTTGTGAAACTGTGGAATGTAGGAGCATGGTGACTCAAGAGTATTTTTTGAAGTGATTGGATGCAAAAGAGAGCATACTAATGATACTGGAGCTATTAGCATGCGTCTCAATAATGGAAATACTTATTCTATCGAACTAGAGGCTGTTAACGATCTTGAGCGGCAACAATACCTGTTTCTGACTTATCCAAGATCATCTATGACAGGTTTAATAAAATTAGACCATTTATATCATGTTGGCCTATATGTTTATGGATTCTATGAGATGTCAAAATAACTCTTTTAATTGTTGATCATGCCAGCCAGAGCCTTGTTTGGGCAATACCATGTAGTTGATTCCAAGCCATTTGAAAATCTCTCCACTTTGAAATCACAATATGTTATTATACAATTGTTGACATCTATTACGGGTATTTTGTTGCATCCTATTGGTGTTCAAATAATTGCATTTCATGGTCACAATATCAAAATCAAATTTGGTGGAGAATGATAATTGTCATCTTGGGAGAAGAAAGCTCCATCCCATATGTATATATATCAATGGATATTATACCATGTAACTATATGCTATGCATATGAATATATGTGCTTTTCTTTTTTAGTTTCGCTCTTTGCAAGTTTAGTTAAGTGAACTAATGGAATGCACGCCACCATATAACTTATTTATATGAAATATATTTTCTTGGTATTTTGATTTCTTATTTAATAGAAATGCATTGACTGTAACTTTGAACTGTGACTGTTTTATTTCATATTTAGAAGGTTCTCATTAGAGAGATAAATTTAATTCATGTGCAGTTGGGGTACTAGAATATCCAAGTAGCCATCTAAATTGAACACAAGTAGCTAAAATTTTAAGATAGATATATACAATCTCTTCAAGATTTTTATGTTCCAGTACACTATGATCCTTGATATTTCGCATCCATCTTTGATTTTTCTTTGCTTATGCTTATCTTAATCTATGATTTCCAATTAATTTTTCTCTTGTAATAATTTGAGTAGCAAATGAGCCTTCCACACCTCATATTTGCATTACCTGATGTCATACTTTAGAATTGACAACTTTGAACTTTCTTGTTATTCTCCTAGGTTTCCATAATATTTGTGGACTTCATTTCCCATGTTTTTTTATTCCCAATCATTATCCTTTGTTTTGTTCCCAACTTGTATGGCAAAATTATCTTTTCCAAGGAATTTTAAATGTGCTTTTCTTCTCTTTTTGGAGGCTGCATCTTAAGTTTTATTCTTAGCAAATGTTATCATTAACCCTTTTTTTACTAGATCTTTTTCATTTTTAGCTAGAGAGACGTTGGATTAATTGTTGCAACTTCTATTTAAGTAAGAAAAATATATATTTGAAACTCATAGTTTTATAGCAAAAAATCTAAGCTCAATTTGTCTATCAAGGGTGGAATCAAAGAAACCAAAGCGATATTCATCTGCTGCTCCTTTCTCATATAAGTTGGACTAGTTAATTGTTTGATTCTAAGTTGCATTAGTTAATTGTTTTTACTCAAACCTTTTTATTTGTTAAGCATAAGGGCTTAAGTTAATAATTAAATTTGTGGACTAACAATAACATTTTATCTAGCTGATGCAGGACAACGCATTGTATCTGAGCGTGTTGACATGATTACTAACTTTTTTATCTCTATTTTGGTAACTTCAAAGTAACTATACAAACTCCATCTAGATGTTCTTCATTTTTTTCCAAAAAAAAATTACTACTTGGTTAGAGGATAGGACTTGAGTAGTGGTAATGTTGTCTCCATTGTGATTTGGATGTGCAGGTTTGGGCCATGAAGGCAGCCTTTCTACAAGTACAGGGGTAATTATGTTTCCATCAGCCCCCTCATAAATCCCATAATGGAGGAAGCTTTGTGCTTCGTATGTGCCTTAGTGCTTGAGTTTTACCTTATTGGCTGGATTGTGAGCATCAAAATGGTTTAGATGTGCCTTTTAAAAGCTATGTGCATCCTATGTACCCATTGTTGGATTGCATATTTACATTATAATACTGTGGTAAGAACTCAATATTTTACTGATTAAAAAATGTTTATTGAATCATGGCACCAAGTGAATTTTTTAAGCTATATAACATAAATACCTAATGTTGCAGATTGGTCCTCCTAATTTGTGCTATCTGACTTCAATTGATAAGAGTTCATTAAAAGCAAGGGATGTAGCAGATTCCATTTTATCTGACAAATCGACATTGATATTTAGTAGTTCCCATAATACACAATTGAACTTGCTTTCATCTTCTTAATGAATTTCTTTCCAATGTGTAGAAATGCATTGATGGCTAGTAAGTAAAAATTCTATTTTAAATGGGTAGAATCATTCTTACTATGCTCTTAGCAGCACCCTTGTTTATCTACTGAGCATGTTCTTCCCATAAGGTAGTACTTAAGCACCTGGTTCTTTATTTGTGTGCTTCTTCTAAGAGTCCTCTAATCATAAAAGCCAAACTATATTGGAAAGCTCGGGATAAGATTTGCAAACTACACTTTCTTATTGATCTTGGATTAAAAAGACTCAGTGACTTCTTCTCTAAAACAAACCTCAAATTATGATGAAACTTTCATAGCTCAATCCTATTGGGCAAACTTCATGTCAGCAAGATATTGGGGAAACACCCATTCAAATTTTGAAAACGAAAATTGGTTCTTCTATCGAGAATGATAGGTGTAAGGTAAGATTCATCACTGAAGATAACATCAAGGGTCTTATCTAAAATAATAATGCCATATTTGGTGGTTACCACTGGATGAGTGGAGGCCATATCAATAAACTATTGCTTACTCCCAACTCAGTGTTGCTCTATATTAAGGATTTTTTAACCAGTGCTAGTGTCTAGGATACTGAGTTCATGCACTACACATTCTTGTTGATAATGGTCCAATTCATCCTCTTTGATGCTTCTGAGGCAATTACCTTGTAGTTTAGACCCCACTTCTATTGGGAACTCTATCTTTAAGTCTACTTCATTCATCTCTTCTTTGTAGCTTTACCTCACCTATTATTCTTCAACTGTGTAAGCTTTGCTTACCTACTAACTATTCATGCGGAAGCTCGTCAATTATGTTATTCTCTTTGATGGTATGGTGCAGTATAACATAATTTCCTTATCATACAAATGTGTGGGGATTTCTATTATATTTAGATCCTCAATTACCTTATAAACATCTATTCGCATGCTTAGCTTATTTGGCAACACTTCACCATCATTATTAGTTTCTTCTCCTAACCACTTCATAATATTTTTAAAATCCTCACTATTTGGCAGAACTCCGAATCAAGGTATAATACCTAAAATTTCTAAAAAACCAAATTGAAAATTTCTTCTAAAAAAATTACCTCATTTTTGCAAATCCCAAAAATCATTTAAAACTATTTGTATAAAATTCTACATTTTATCTAGACCATTTTAATATATAGTAGTATATCTAAATAATCAAGCATATTAGTATTTATAAACTTCCATTGGGTAGTACACTGGAGGGAGCCGACCATTAATTTAATTATCAAATAATTTCCCATATGTTTTATTTAAATGTTACTGTTGCAAATCAATGAACTATAGCAAAATTAAAAAATTAAAAAATTAAAATTCTCTGACATACAAGGGTAACTTGTTAAATTGATGGTGGTGATAATTTATAGAATATTTAATTACGTAATTAATCCATTATATTGCTAATAAGCTATGCTTATTTTATCTTTTTGTTCGTTATTCCTATCCATTATTGTCATTTCCATTTATAATTTGTAAGCAGTTGGAGGCGGAACGGGATAAGAACAGGGCTCACACAGTCTTGGCACATGAAAAAAAAATAAGAAGGAAGAAGGAAAGCAAAAGAGGGAAGGAAGAAGTGGAGGAGAATAAAAGGAGAGAGGGGGGGTGCGAAGGAGAAACAAAAAAATGAGAGGTTGAAATGTGGTGTGATAGAAATTGGTATTCGAGCAAGGTTTGAATTGTAAATTATAACAAAAGAGTGGTTGGATTTAGAAATAAAATAAGGAATGATATTTCTTTTAAATATGATTTTCACATAGCTATAGGTTGGTATGATTGGGATAGATAATTTAGTCGAGTTTAGAAGTGGCATAAGCCTAACATGATCATTTTTAATAAATTGTATGTATAAATAAGCTTGAAAAAAATGCAAGGAAGAATGAATGGTTGGTCATTTCGGCAAACCACAAAAACTTACATGCAATTGAAGATAGTTCAAATAGAAGTGTAATTCATAATATGTTAAATGAGGAGATGACATCCAAAGAGCTACTTGATATCGTGAATCTAATTTCTCAAGTGGTTGATAAAATGATATCTATTTATATTATTTGGATTAATATATTAGTAATGCGATGAAGTAGGTTAGCATTTCAGAATATTTCAGTCTTTCAAACCTCCAACATTTAAGGGAGCAAATAATCCCACTGTTGCATAAGATTGATTGATGAAAAATAGGAAATTTTTATTTGGTATGATTTTCCTTAGCAACATAAGAGACTTGCGGCTATTGTGTTAGAAAGAGAAGGTGAGACAAAGTGGCAAGCACAACATCACGAGAAGTTTGGAATGATGCATTCATTAATGATTGATTGTGAAGGTGTTCCAAGAAAGATTTATTTTACCATTAGTTACATTGACATTGGAAGTTAAAAGTTTCACCTTGGCTCAAAGTTCAAAAATTATTAAGTAGTATAACAAAGAATTTATATCTCTATCCATATATGCTCCTTATTATGTCATTAGTATTAAAAGTGCCACGGATTTTTTAGAGGCCTTAGAGACCAATTACGCTTAGTTTTTACTTGTTTTGATATAAATTAATTCTCTTTTTTAGTAGAAAAAGCCAGAAGAGTTGAAAATAAGTTGAATTATTCAAAAAAGAATTGAGCAAAAAAGAAACTTTGATGAGGAAAATAATTTCAAGAATAAAGTGTTTAAAGTTAATAGCAAACATAAGCAAATTCAATTTGAGAAGCCAGTATGTGAGTAGTGTGAAAAGTGACATTTTTATAGTATCTTTAGGTTCCATAAAGTATTAAAGTTGTGGAGAATCTGGGTACCATAAAAGGGACTGTTCTTTAGAGAAAATAAATAGCAAGCCACAAAGTTACCAATGATAGGTTTAATAAAAGGAATTTCTGGAGAATAACAAATTAGGTAAGACCAAATTTTATGAACTATTTGTTCATATTGTTACGGACCTATGGTTTATGATTTTGATGATAGCAAACATTCCTTATTTCTCTATGATTGCCTTATGTGCTAACGTTTCATGTCCACACGATCAGACTGCAATATGGAACTAGCTCAAGATTGGGTAGACTAGGTCTGTGTCAGTTTGTAATCTTTTTTCCTTTCTTGAGTCTGTTGTATTTGGTGTGACTATAACTTGATAGAAATTCTCTTGCTCCCTATATGATTTCTGTTTTTGGTAACATCGGCCAGGACGATCTGTCCAAAATCAGAAACCCTAGTTAGGGCATCCTCATTAAGGCAGTCGTCAACCGATCGGCCTGGACGATACTTGTATCGGCCAGGACGATAATCTCAATTCAGAAAGAATCAACCGCCATAAACAGTTTAAGAAGTCTTTGTTTTAGGAAATCGGCCAGGACGATATTATTATCGTCCAGGACGATCTAACTCAATCATGCCTAAATTGATCTGGTATCTTTGGAAAGCATTAATGGTTGATTGATACGATCACATCATCCGGGACGATCGCATGATCGGCCAGAACGATGGCTTGGACGATCTATATCGGCCAGCTAAAAAACAGGGCGATGATCAGGACGATTGAAATCGGTTTTAAACTAATCGGCCAGGACGATCGTAAGATCGGCCAGGACGATGTAACCAATTTTCTTCTGATCGTCCCATATCGTCCCGGGCTAATGAGCTTAATTTGTACTGATCGGCCAGGACGATATATCTATCGTCCTGGACGATAATGTCGGCAACTTGCATTAATGAGCTCGTTTTGAGAGCCTCTATTTAAGTTATGGCAAGGCACTTTGTAAGTGTCTTTGGCAGCCATTGTAGCTTCGTTCTTGTGGGGGAAACTAGAAGAGAGAGCTTGAAAGGGAGAGAGGAAAGGGTGGAGTTTGAGAGAGGGAGAAGATCCTGTGAGGGGGGACTCAAGGGAGTGTGGAGGGGGTTCCACACGGTTGCTCCG
>NW_021319831.1:463352-486387 GCF_001605985.2 Dendrobium catenatum | reverse complement strand
GTTCAACATATCAAGATTAATAGTCTGGAAGTGACTAGAGGCTTTGGTGAGGGCTCTAAGGTCAGAATCTTCAAGGTGACAGGTCCAGTGGCATAGGCTGTAAATATTTGAAGGTTTTACAGCCTTTGGATTTTAATTCAAATTCTGGGGTTAGAGACCTCAGAATGAGCTCAAAATTGGAGGGTAACCTCTAGAGACATGTCTTATCACTTTGTAAGTGACAGACCCTGAATCAGAGACCATTTGACTGGGTTTTGAGATGTTTGAAAAATCTTTAAAAAAGGTCTTTAGGACAGGGCCTTAGGACTTAGAATTTAATCCCGGATTCTGGGTTTGGTTTGGATTTTAAGTTTGAATAATTAATGTTGAAATATCCAAATCATTTACAATCATGTGGTGATTATTAATGATTGGATGGGGTCAAAGCTTAAATCAAAGGTAGGATCAAAGTCTAGATTGAAGTTTGAATTCTCAATTGGACTGAGTGAAGGTTTGAATGGATCTGAAGCTTGAATATATCTGGGATTTGAATTGATCAAAGGTATGGTTTAATTTGAATCTGTATTGGTCCTAGAATCTAGAGGGATCCTAAGATATAGGATCTAGAAGGGTTCTGAGATCTAGACAGGCCTTAGGGTTTGAACTCTAGAAGGGTCTTAGGGTCTAGGATATGAAAGAATCCTAGGATCTAGAGTAGACCCTAAGGTCCTTAGTCTAGAAGGATCCTAAGCTCTAGAATAAATCCTAAAGTTTGGATCCAGGAGAATCCTAGAGTCTAGACTAGATCCTAAGATCTGAAGTCAAGAAAAATCCTAGGGTCTGGAGTCTGGAAGAATCCCAGGGTTTAGAATAGATCAGAATTGATTTGGAATCTGAAAGGGTCTTAGTGACCTCATACAAAAATGAGGTCAACAGCACTTTGCCTCATTTAGGCAGGGTTTAGGGTTTATTTAATAATAATTTGATGAAATAAGTTCATCAAGAAAGATGTCATTTGTTGACCTCATTATTTGAGGTCAATTTCTCCAGAATCAATTTCTAGTGCTTAGGTCTTCGTAGCCTAGTGTAGACGTCGCCTTTAGGATTTCTTTAGGTGGATACCCACTAACGTAGCGTTGACTTGACCCTTTTAATTCAACCCAAATCTAAAATTGATTCGATCTAAATCTAATTCAAAATCAAATCGACTCTAAATTCTTCATTAATAATGAAATACTAATATCATTTAAATAAATTTCAAATAAATTTATCTTTAATCAATAAATTTTAATATATTAAATTTACTCTTAAATCACACCTCTAATTAATAGCCTAAACTAAATAATCTTAACACCTTAAACTAATTAAATAAGGAGTTATACCGGTTAAAGCCCTCAACCCACGATCTCTCCCTCACTCTAATTTGCGAAATCCCCCAGCCCGTTACTCTCTCTCGATTTTGCTCTCTCCCATTCGCACTAAGCATTCCAACATCCGCTCTCTCCCTCAGCAGTTCCGAACCTCTCACTCCCACGATCCCTCTCTATTTCGCAAGAAGACCGACGCCTCTCCCTCCAGTTCACAGAACCGAACTCCTCTTCCAAGGCTGATTTCGTGAACTGCTCTCTATTCTCACAATCCAGACCGAAATCCCCTACTCTCTTGTGACTAATCTAGGAGAAAACTCTCTCATTCGCAAAAAACCCCAAATCCCACTCGGCCATCTCCCTGGCAGTTCTGAAAATTTCCCTACCTTCTCCCTCATTCGCAAGCAAGAATAGAAGGCTCCATGAACCGCCTCCTCTGTTCGCAAGCCCCAGGCGGAAGTCATCCAAGCCGAGCCCATTCGTCTCTCTACAGATTCGCATAGAATGAGGCCCGGCTCTCATTCACGAACGATCCCTCTCCCTCACTCTAATTCGCGTGAGAAGCCCCCTATCTGCCTCTCAACCTGCATACCTACAGACAAAATTGCTCTCAAATGACACCAAGGCTGTTCGCCCCTCCAACCTGTCGCCTGTGAGTTCGTTATTTATTGTGAGGAGCTCATTAAATTTTCTCCATATAACATCAAATTTTACATCAGATTTAAAATCATTTCAAAATTTGGCATATGCAGTGGTGTTCTCAATACCTTTAGTAAACTTCTTAAGTGCCTTTGAAGGGAATTTTGTGACTTCTTTGAGGATTTGCTTTCTTGAGACATTTTTGAAGAAAGTTTGCCCGTTACTTTCTATTTGAGATTTTTGTGGGGAAAGTTTATAAAGTTCTTTTAAATCTTATATGTCATTCTCGTTTTAACAATTGAGGTTTTCATGATTATGATTTACCTTATAAGAATGATTATGTGGAAGATAGGAGTTTATTTTTGGCTTGTGTAAAGTCATTGACAACATTCCAGATGTATGTTTTTGAAAAGTGGAAAAGTTTATGCTTTGGTAAAAATGGAAGATGTGCATTTTGGAAAACTGAAAAGTGGGTGTATACACATATTTGGTGGGTTATGATTGATAGAGTTTTGTGAGGTTTTGCAAACATCAATCTTCTCGTTATGAACTACAAAGTGTTGAAGTTGGCATGTGATTAATTTCTTTGTGTTGGAATACTTTTGCAAAGAGTTACGAGATTTTTGTTGTACAAGTCATAGTTTAGTTGGAGAAGTTACATGCTTTGTTTCATGTGTGGAAGTGGAATTTGTGGAAGTGAGTATATTTTGAAAAAGTGTAGTAAAATGTATCTTGAAAAGGTGATTTATATGTGTGAATAAAGTGAAATAAAAAGTGTATGTTGAAAGGTGAGTTATATGATTTGAAAAGCTGTATATTTTTGAAATGTGAAAAAAGTCTATACTTTAGTAAAATGGTATATATGTATTTTGAAAAGTAGATTAAGTGATTTTGAAGAGTGGTTTGTGTTTGACTTGAAATATGAAATGTGTAAGGGTGAGATGTGTAGATTTTGGAAGTAAAGTATGTACATAATGAAAGTGTATGTTTGTGTTAGAAAATGAAATGTGTAAAGGTGATGATGTATTTAAACTTGTGTAAAAGTGGAGATGTATTTTGAATTTTGTGTGTAAAAGTGGAATTTGGGTGGAGTTTGGAAAGGGAGATGTAAAGTAGTTTGTGTTAAAGAGTGAGTTAGTTGGAATTTACAAGAAAATGAAAGTGTGAAAGGTTTCAAAAGCCAAATGAACACAGCTAGTGATCAAGCCCGAAGAAAGGTACGTCATTATTTTTAGTAAATTTCAATTAGTTTATTATTAATTATTAAATGTGCTTTCTAATTCCTTATTTTCTTCTCTTTATTGACATGAACTACGAGGAACGGTACCGGTCGAGGGAACAAAAGGACAAGGAGCTAATGACGTTAGTCGCCTCTATCCAACCGGGTAGAGGTGCTACGGGCGGAACCACCGGGTCGTAGCCCCCGATGACTGTGAGTATTTCTAAACTTAAAAAACCTTTAGGGACCCCTTGATGTGGTGTGCGTGAACCATTCCCTTAGGTCCCTGCAGTAACTTCAATTTAATTAGGATTGCTTTTTGTTTTTAGATCCCCAAGCTTCTTTTACACACGCGCAAAGTCCTAAGGGTTAGTAATAACAAAGATTTTCACCTATATAACAGTAGTGACATTTAAGGACAAAAATTAAGGACCGTATCTTAGAAAACTTAGACTTAGGATGCATGTACACTTTAGGATAGAGACATATAACATAGAAAACTTAGTGACATTCATTTATTATTATTATTATTTTATTTTATTTTATTTTTACTTACTTATTTAACAAATTAAATTTAATTAACTAAAAATTTTCTTTTAAATAATAATTGATTTAGGACATATCAAAACCACATAACCTATTGCACACACTTAGATTTGTTTGCTAGGACAACCGACTCTAGTTTTAGATTAGGCCGGTGTTTATTTCCTTACTGTTGTGTGACGGGCTTTTTCTCGAGTTTTATTGCATGCTGGTTGTAAAATGTTGGTGTGTTTGTTTATTTATTTTTACTGCACTCTGTGTTGTGATTTGATTAACGACTAGATTACTCATAGGTTAGGAGCGATCTGGATTGTTAATATGATTTTCTGCAAGTGGCCACATTCATGCGGGGTAGTAAAGGGGGCTAATTAATTAATAATTATATATATATGTGCTACAGGTGCTTCAGCTGCTTAGCCCCCAAATGAAAAAGTGTGTGGCCAAGTGTGGCTGGTGGATTTAATTTAAATCCATATATATAACTGCTTGGGATGATTTTGCTTAGGATAATCATGTAGGTGGTTTATATTTTCTTTTTCTTTTTGTGAAATATAATATAATGTAAATGTGTTTAAAGATATGTGAAAGTGATTTTGAAAGTGGGATATCACATTCAATTTGGAATAAAAAAAAAAAGAGAATATACCTTAAAGGATTATTCTCTTTTATTTGTAAAGCGAAATTAGGATAATTTTTATATCCAAATAGAAAAGAAAATACCCCCTTTAGGGATGAGTTTCTTTTCATTTGGATATTCGGACCCGACAGATCCAAGGAGTTCGTAGAAGAAGAAAGGACGAAATGAAAAAATGAAGAAAGAAGACGAAGAAATGAAGATACAAGAAAGAATATATCCCATTTCAAAAATCACTTGCGTCATTCTTAGGATTAGAATTCGGGTTTGTTGTCAGTGGTGCCCGGCCACTTTACTTTTCTACAAATTCTGGGTGTAATATGGACATTGGACATTGGATATTATAATTTTGGATTATTTAATTTGTTTGTTTACATTGTTTGTGCAATAGATTTTTTTAGGGCCCTTGCATGTCGTGTTTTGTTTTAGCTTGGATACGAATCGGAGTGCTTTTTTTCGTAATGGTACGCTTAAAATTCTTCTACTTGTAATTTTAATAAAAAATTTTAAGTTCACATAGTAACTCTAACGATCTAAGAAGTAAGTTCGGGACCGCCGAGAGTCAGCATAAGCATATTATTACTTTCTCTTCCTTGCTAGGCACCTTCCAGCCTGCAGGTTCTGGCAGACCACTTGACCTATAAGGGTGTAATTCTATCAAGGTGAAGTTGTGCAATCTCTAAAAAAAAACATATTTTCTAAGTCTGATTTAAAACTGCTTCATATTCAATTTATGCATTCGAGTCAATTAGCATGCATTGCATTAGATACAAATTAAAAAGAGTCTAAAATATTAATTGCATTTCTAGACATTTTTCACCCTACATAAGTTGAAGGACCAATTAGGATCTGTCTTAGATGTCGGCCCTTAATTCCTTAAAACTTAAACAACATCCCTACTTATCTTTCATAAGAGGTTGGATACATGGTTTTAAAGCGCTTAGGTGGTTAGCTGGCTCCCCAATCCAGGCCGAGGTAAGTCCAGATTTGCACTTTATTAGTTAGGTTCGTGTCACTATTTTATAGTACCTAAATTAGATCTAGGTTCTGAGGCAGATTCTTTTTAGATCTTAAGTCCTCGCCCTCTCGGAATATAATCCCAAATTTCTAATAAAATGTCAACTTAAACATAACATTTTTCTCTTAAAATATAAAGCCCAACATAAGGTAGACTAAGGTCGCCTCTGAGTTTCTCAGAATCCGGTACCTCCTACCTTTCCTCCTTTGACTCGCTAATAAATGTTCAACATTGAGCTTTCTCCTTGAAAACTCTTTATTTCTATTCCTTGTCTTATACTTTGTAGTCAAAAGGGTATGAAATCACTGTTTTAATCGAGAGTTTTTTTAGGAGTATCCCTCATAGGATGTAATTAACTATAGGAGCTTACTCCTATAGGGATTTGAGAACCCCAGATTAAAATAAACATTATTTTATTTATATAAAACAAGGGAAAAATCTTTGGTAATGCAGATGTCTTTAAAACTTCATTTCTAATTTTAAATATATTTGTAGGATGTTATTATTATTTTTTTCAGATAATATAATATCCTGTTTATTATATTTAATTTTGGAAATGATGAATTTTATAAAATTTGTTCTTGTTTTAGATATCTTGAAAAATGTTATATTCGTCTTTCAAGATGATATAATATTCTCCTTGTTATATCTAAATAAAAGAATGGATAAACTTTTTCAAAAACTTATTTCTATTTTTAAACATATTCTATAGAATTTTATATTTATCTTTCGAGATGATATGTTATTCTTTGAACTATGTTTGATCATAGAAATATATCTTTTAAAAACCCTATTTTGATATTGAATCCATTATAGAATATTGTGTCAACCTTTAGAGATTGTACTTTATTATCAATGTAGTAGTCGATTACAAAATAGGAGAAAATCAAATCTGCGTGGTGAGACACAATTTTTCCCACCAAAGTTTTTCTGGCGACTCCATTGGGGATCAATCCTCTCTCCAACTTTAGCAGTGATTTATACCCTTACATCGGTAGTATACTTGTGCTTGTCATAAGTTGTAACTACCTTTCTTCTTCCGGTTCTTTTATTCATTTCATTCTTGAATAATTTGGCCGGTATCTAAAAATTTTTAGAGGTCTTATTTTGGACCCCGTTAGAAAACTAACAGGAAGATCCTTTGTACGACCTTTTTGTAAAGAAATTTTCTGTGCTAATTCGAATGTTGCAGTTACATTTTTCTTGTAGCTTGATGTTTGACTTAGGACTGGGTCCAAAATCCCTTTGCCCAATCTTTAGTTATATGTATAGTTACTTCTTTTAGTAACTTAATGTATTATTTCATTATTCATTATCATTGAAATCATTTTTCTCTGAAGATAAAAAATGAATATGCAAATCATGCATCAAGTGGTTAGATCTGTTGGGAACAAGATAAATTATTCTTTTTTTCTTTAATTGAAGTTGGCTATATTTGAAGTCATTGATGTTTGCTGTCAGGATATTTGTTCTTGTTGAATGCTTCTACACTAAGCAAGAAGTGGGAATATGTAAGTTGTCCACTTTTCATTCTGCTTATTTTGTCAGTTTGTTTGCTACCACATTTTATAGTTTTTTTTTTCTCTAGAAGAGGGTTTGGACCAAGACATCCAGTCTAATTTTGTTGGAATGAGTCTAATATTTAGTTAATAAACAATTCTTATTTGACGCTCATAAATAACCTAACCAAATTTGGATCAATATATTTTTTACTCGATCCATTTTTTTGTAATGAGTGTGACATTTAGTTTTTCATCTATTCTTATTTTACACTCATAAATAGCCTAATAAAATTTAGATCAAGATATCATTTCCCAAAATTTCTCCTCTCCAAAGAATGAATGATTTTCAAAGTAAAAAAACCCTAATATGCGGTGATCTGTATACCTTTTTGTCCCTGTCATTTCACTTCCTTTAAAATAAAATGTTGATATCTAGAAGAAAGGAGAATAAAAGGCAATATAAAACAAGAGACAAATCATTTTCCTCATGTTTTTCTTAATGAAAATGAATGGAAAGTAGAGGATAGGATATCCACAATCTTTCTTAGATGCTATATTTCAGATGTTCATTTCTCTAAGGAGGTTACTATATTTTTCTTGGTTCTAAAAATTATTGTATATTGTTTGGAAGAGGATGACAAGTAGAGCCCTGTATTTGGTACCCATACCCACACCCACCCATGTACCCACCCATACCAAATGGGTATGGGTGTACGTCCATGGCCTTATGGTGGGTACTCAACACATAGGCTTTTGGAGGGGGGGGCACGTGGCCCCCCTAAATTTTTTTTTTACTTAGGTGGAGGGGTGAAAAGGTTATAGTTCCACGTTAAAGCTCCCATGTGTTGTAGTCGCGCACTCATGACAGTGCACCTAACTAAATCAATACTATGTATATTCAACTCCTCTCTCCACTTTCATACTAAAGTTAAAATTGAAAGCCTAAAGGGGCTTATTAGTGGCTTAATAGAGCAGCAATTTTGCCAACGAGAAATCATGCTCTAAGTTGTATAATTCTTTCTTTTAAAACTATTTATTAATCCATATAAGCCACCGACAATTTTCTGGACACATGAAAAGCATTAATGGTTCGTTTTCCCCTTTACTCGTCTCTCGCGACTCACAAGTCACGACCTCGAGAACGACTTTCAATAGGCCCCCCTGAACAAAATTTCTGGCTTCACCACTGACTCAACATCTGGGGATAAATCAATTTACATTTATAATCACCGTATATTTTATATTACTGCAATCCTCGCTACATAGTCTGCAACACTTAAACCACGTTACGATTATAGTAGATTCTTATATGCGACTTGAAAGTTTACAATCAGAGCAAAGGGAAACAAGCCTCAAGACCATCAGTCCATTGCAGATTTCATTCAAAATGCATGGAAAGTGGGAGGGTATAGGTGGGTACGACATCCCAAAAGTCACCATGGTTGCGCGTGGGTGGGCGAAGCCCGTCCGAGTAAAGCATTGGTACCCAACCCGGACCCCATGTAGGGCTTTGATGACAAGTTTCTTGACTTCTTCACTTTTTTCTTTACTGCTCTAAAGAGGGCATGAAGAAGCACTTTATGCATATATGATATGCGAATCAACCTAAATTTAATTTATAAATGTTGTGCATCATTATTTGATTGAGGTCAATATATATATATATATATATATATATAAAGAGTGCATGAGGTTATTTTAAGAAAATAAAAAGATGTGATTTTTAAAAGTAATAAAAAAATGAGTAATAATAATAATTCGGTACGTTTTTTTTTACAAATTTTGATAATAAAAATAATGGAGGTTAAAGATTAAAAAGGCACGCATTGTTCAACTAAGAATCTTTATGATTTATGTAATTGAAAATATAAACTATTTGAGCTATTTTCATGATGATGATGATTGTTTAACTTGTCAATTAAATGCTATTATTCAATATTATTATCATCATAAATTTAAGTCCTAAAATTTTTCAAGAAAACATTACAAGATATTTTTATAATAAAAATAAAAACTAAAACGGATCCAGAAAATATTCTAAATTAATACAAATTAGACTAACAGAAAACCCCATGGGGAAAGTTTAGAAGGGGGGATCATAAAAATAGCATTGTCCTTAGCAAGCCCTTTAAAAAAACCCTCGGGAGAAAATGAACTTTAGAAAATTGGAAAAAAAAATTCCATTATAAGATAATTGAAATAAACTATTCAAACAGCGAAAATAAAGCCTCCTATTCTTATTTGAAAAATATGACAGAAGGAGGAAGAAAATTACATTTCACCCTTATAATTGGGGACAATAGAGAGGGGCAACATCCTCCATTGAAGAAAACTCCAGTCCAGCATCATTCCAGAGATTTATCCTTTTAAATTTTTTTAGAAGAACAATATATATGATTAATAAAGATAAAAAAACTCCAAGAATGTATTACCACAATAGTGTTTCAGAAAAAGATGTGTATATTCAAATCCTTCAAGCATATCAACATGTAAAAGTATAGTATCAGCTTTAAATATTACAACCAATATGCCAAGATAATGTTTAACGTGAAATAAATAAAAAAAAAGCACATTAAAGTATTTAATTATCCTTTTTATAATCAACAGGGACACTATTAACAAATTAAAAGTATCAACAAAAATAAAATTTAAATAACTGTCAACTAGGCATTCGTCAGCTACTCCACAACACTTCTGAACAACTAAGTAAGAATTTATGCTCTTTACTATACATTATCAAAATCAAGGAGGCTAGAAATATTTAAGAATACTGAATTACAATGGCTTTATGATGGGCAAACAATTTTAAAGATACAACAAGTCTAAAGTTAGATTAGAATATGTGGCTACAAATACGTGTGAAAATTGTTGTGCTTACAAATTTCTCCAATAATGTTGCCTGCTCCTAGCACTTGTCTAGGTAATTCTTGCATTTCATTTGTGCTTAGCAGAAAACTCATTTGAATAGGTGCAAAAGAACATAAAAATAGACCAATGTTTACAACCATTCATCCAGACCAAAATGTTCTTAAAAGGTGAATCAAATGCTCGTCTAAGAGCATAGGGAGAGACTAGCTATGCATAAAATCACACACCTTTCAATTTGGTGCTATTTTCAAGGTGTTGCCTTGGCAAATGACTTGCCTTAAAGGTACAATAAGTGAGGTGTGTGCAAAGTGTTTATCCCAAGAGCTCATGAGTCTTGTGTGGCTAAATAAATATTTGATATTAATAAATTTTATGAGATGCCATGAATTTTTTTTTTTTCTAAATATTTAAAGAAACAAGGGGCCAATCCAAGTTAATTGTAGTATAGTACATGGGTTTAGTTAGTTTTCATTGTAAAGTGACTGAGTGGGTCTTACCAAATGTGTTAATAATTACAATAACAACAAAAAACATTTATCCCTCCATGTGGGTTTAGCTACATGAATCATTTTCTCCATTGTGTTCTGTTAAAAGTCAAATTCACATCTAAATCTAATAAAGAAATGTCATTTTTAATATTTTCTAGCGAAGTATTTTTAGGCCTACCTCTATCTTTCTTAACATAAATCAAATCTAATACATCTACTTTCCTAATCGTGTCATCGGAAGGCCATCATTTTATGTGACCAAACCATCTAAGGCGACTCTCTCCAATCCTATCTTCCTTCGGAGTTACTCCAACCTTTCCATACATATGCTCATTTCGTATCTTATCTCTAAGAGTAATGCCACTCACCCACCTGAGCATCCTCATCTCTGCAACACTTAACTTAATATTATGCTTCTCTTTTTATGGCCAATACTTTGCATGATAAAACATTGCAGGTCTCACTACCATCATATATAATATTCCCTTAAGTTTGAGAGGGAATATTTTATCACACAACAAGCCCAATGCATTCCTCCACTTCAACCACCTAACTTGAATTCTACTAATAATATCCTCATCTATTTCACCATCATTCTGAACAATAGACCCACGATATCTAAAAGTGTTAAGAATTACGAACACAAAAATAAATTGATTCTACTTTATCTATGATTGCTCAAAATATATTTAAGAGGTTTACAAAAAATAATTCATTATATTCATGATTAGAAGTTGACAAAAAAAAAAATATCATAATTGAATATGAAATTTAAAACCACCAAAGAATTGTACTTGCCCTAGAATTGCTATCAACCTTCATCAAGTTGCCTCCATCCTCTTTGAAGCAGATTGAAGCTCAATAAATCACTTCATCAAAGTGATTCATAATTCTCAATGATGAATAGCGCACCATCACGAAAAGTTCCCTGTGAAGTCATAATGCAAAATGCATAATGTATAACACTTAATTTTAAACTTGACGCATAATATTAAATAATTATAAATAAAATATATATTTATATGAAATATTATAAATAGAAAGGTAAATCATCACGATAAAAAAAAAAATCTAAAATGAGTTTAAATTCAAGAAACTAACACCTCAATCACTAAAATTCAAAATATTATAACTATTTTTTGAAGTATATTTATTTTGTCATAAATTAAACTAGTCTTCATAATAGTCGTTGTCATCATCATCATCAAATGTCAAAAAAGCCTCATCTCCTTCATTAACACCTTCTCCAAATTCATAAATTTTTTTATTTTCCATTAAAAATACACATCATTCAATTATTATAACCTTTATTTGCCAATATTACATATTTTCATGCATTATTTTAATTATGTCCGACATTCTTTTTAGTAAACGTAAATTCAAACATTTTTATATTATTTTTAGATGCGAGAATGAAATTATGAATAAAAAATAACACAAATGTGACATCAATTGATTTGATGAAACTTAAAAGATATTTCATAAATAAGTTATGCCAACATTTTTCGAAATTAAAACACATCTATATGTAATGCCAGCACAATTAAGTTTTTAAATAAAAAATTAAATTAATAAATATAAATATAAATATTAATTTTAAAATTAAAGCTGAGAAAAAAAAAACATGCACAATGTGGGTCTTATGTCTTGCGCTATTGCTCTTGTGTGACGTAAATATAGCATGCAATTTTGATCATGTGCGTTGCGCCCCATGTCATATTATACATCATTTACATTCTATTTTATGCTATTGACATGTATGAGGTGGTTGTCTTTACAATCAATGATGTAGATTTAAAAGAATCACAGAAGATTGAAAGCATGACTATGATGCCTTTAACCACAACTAATGCAAGTTGTTCGAGCTTTGAAATACCATGAACATACATTACATGGAATTATAAAAAAATTTTATCTTATCATAAAAAAAAAGAATGCACAATGTGGGTCATATCCAAGCCCTATTACTCATGTATGGTGTTGAGGGTGCAAGTTGTTCGAGCTTTGAAATACCATGAACATATATTACATGGCATTATAACAAAATTTAATCTTTTCATAAGAAAATATAAATAGTGAATAAAGATAAAATAAGGTGCGAAAAAAAATACACCGCATTTACTGCAAGCTTAGACTTTATAGAAATTTTTGTTCTTATTTCTAGCGACTCTCATAAAAGTGTCCCATCCATTATATTTATTCTCTAAACTAGGTATGTCGACTAGAGTTGAGCACAACATTGTCATCCCTAGTATTTTCATCAATATCGCATATGTCTATTATTCCTCACGACCATAAACAATAATATATGCACCATCACATCCAACCGACACAACTCAAAGAAAGAGAAGACATTTTCTTAAAAAAATGAGACTAAGTCATATGCAAAGCGGTGGATAAATATATGATTGCTAGAGGGATGATAGTTTTTTAAGGTCGCACATCTTAAACTTTGTACATCTTGGCTATGGCATTAAAACATAAAAAATATTGGAGAAAAATATAACTATGATGGATATAAAGGCAATAAGGGGCTCCAATATTGAAAGGAACTTCTCAAAAGGTCCTGAAAAGGGAGATGTCCCTTTTTGTAACAATTAAGACTTCCATGATGATTATAGAAGTTGCTGATCTAGATATGGTTTCAATGAATGCTTACTTTAATAGTTTTTAGCTATATTTTTCATTGCACCAGGAGTAATGAAGATTGTTTGGGATTAGATTGTTTAAAAGCAGCTTCCTTCTTCTTATTTTCACTAAAATTGGGAGAGAAATCACAGAAGATTAACTATCCCTACTTTGGAGGGAAGCTAAGTAAAAGAATCTTAAGAAGGGTTGGGTGTCCATTTCACATATCTTATCTTATCCCCTAAGTGAGGAAAATCAGGGCTTAGCTTAGCCCCACCTAAAACATGAACTAAAAAAAGGAAGCTATAATTGTTAAAAAAACTTGCAACAAGCATACCAATATTTAACCGTGCTAAACATTTAGGGTCATATCACCCCCCAATTTCATTTAAAAAACAAATGAAATTAATGGTTTAAACATGACTCAAATATAAAAATGAAGAACAAGATTCAGAAGGAAAATCTCACAGATTGTTAAGTGTGCTAGGAGAGTCCACGGTAGATATTTATGGAAAAAGTGATAGCGAGGTAAATGGTGGCGATGCTAAGACCAGCGGTGAATTCCTTGTAGGAAACATCGCTAACTCCCTTCATCTCTGCGTTCATTTGCTTGTTTCTGGCTTTTGCCGATCGTACTCAGCACGGGGCTTTGTAAAGCATAATAGTGGTTAGGAAACCTAGATGGGTAATTACGAATAGGAATAATAGAATGTTGGTCTAAATGGGTAGTGTTTTGGGACCTTTTAAAGCCGCCAACCCCCTTGATAAGGCCAGTAAGCCCACAAACTGGCTTTTCCAAGGCCATAAAATTTACATGCAGATCCTTAATTGCTTTAAATGGTTTTACCTTTAAAAAAATACAAAAATACATGAAAATTTTAAATTATATATTATTTTAACACATTTAAATAATTTTTAACTAAATTAAGTCCTATATTATTAATTTTAATTATTTTTTTTTAAGAATTGATGAAATATGAGAGATTTTAACTACAAATATTTTTTTACTCTATTATTTTAAAATAATGCATATTACTTTTTTGGATATTTATCTTGTAGTTCTTTAATTTCTTCTTTTTTTTCTTTAATCTCATTATTTTCAAGCATCATATGATTATTTAAAAAAATTAAAATTAATTATTAACAAAGATAGGCTAAATTCATCATCATGATTAACTTTTAATATCATATAATTACTAAAAATTATATTTGATTATTATCATATGCATAATAATAACTAAGTGCAAAGAAGTTTTATTATACTTTAAGATAATAACCATTGAAAACTTAGTATATTTTAATTAATTTTTTTTTGCTATCAACTGACTAAAATCCAAAACTCATTTGCTAGACAACAAATTACATTGAATTCAAATCATATAATTTTATATGTAACTATATTAGAAGTCAATTTTGTAACACTGAATGTGATCAACGGTTATAAATAAAGATTTATCAATTGATGACAAATATCTTACTATCTTATTATTGGAGTCGAAACTATAGCTAATATTCTCCTTATAATATATTTTTGTCCTTGATTACATCTATAGCAAGGACAATTGGTGTCATATGAGATTAATTAGATCTTTTGTAAATCAATTTATATAAAGAATCTATAGAGCTAATCTCCCGGTATGATCTTATTGTCTTTACACATAACATTAAATACAACACTTAGGATTAAACATTCGTTTGAGATAATTTTCTTATTATTTTATTTTTTAAACCACAACTACAACACCTTTAAGAAAAACTATTTTCTCCAAACAGTTTTATAATCACTTTTATAAAAAATTAAAGTCATCCCTAATGAATTCTAAGTTCTCTATATTTTTATATTCAAATTTAAAATAAAAAAACTATATTATTCAATAAAAAAAGCTTTCAACAAGTAAAAAAAAAAAAGCATTTTCCGGCGTCTCGGCACTCCCAAACACGGTTCCAAACTTCCAATGTTGCAATTTGGCCATACCACCGGAAATTTTGAAAATGAAAAATGAAGCCGGATCTAACCGTGTTATAGTGTCCGTTAAACCAAGAAAAAAAAAAAAAAGTATCTCTCTCTCCAGTCGGCAGTCGTGGAAAGCCAAGTAATCGACGCAGAAGACGGAAAGAAGATGCGAGATATGTTCGGATCGGTTCGGCGTTCTTTCTCTCTCCGCTCGAATCCCGCAGGAAATGATGGCGGCAGCCCTGGTAGCCGCATTGTGGAATGGATCAGAGCGTTGTAGGTAATCGAAGATGGGGTTGGGCCTAGGGTTAGGTTTTTCACCCAAAGTCTCTGCATCCCCCAGTGCTCTTTTTCCGGAGGAGACCAACGATGACGCCTCTCCGATTTGGTGGAGAAAGCCAAGTAATCCACGTAGAATAAGGAAAGAAGATGCGAGATCTATTCGGATCGGTTCGGCGTTCTTTCTCTCTCCGTTCGAATCCCGCAGGAAACGATGGCGGCGGCCCTGGCAGCCGCATTGTGGAAAGGATGAGATCGCGTTTGAGGAAATCGAAGATGGGGTTGGGCCTATGGTTAGGTTTATCACCCAAAGTCTCTGTATCCCCCAATGCTCTTTCTCCGAAGGAGACCAACGATGATGCCTCTCTGATCCGGTGGAGAAAGGGCGAGCTAATTGGCTGCGGCGCCTTTGGCCACGTCTACATGGGGATGAATCTAGTTTCTGAGGAGCTTCTCTCTGTAAAGCAGGTCTACTCTTTTATATCCAGTGCTTATTTTAATTTTGATAGAGATTGATTTCTACGGCTAAGGTAACAACTACTTCATTTTCGATTTTGCAGGTTTTGCTTGGGACTAGCAATGCCTCCAAGGAGAAGGTCCAAGTTAGATTCTTTCCTTCCTTTTTCTTTAAAAATGAAATATAACCCTGGTGTTGGTCTTTCCTGAACTGCCTTTCAGCTCGTCTTCCGCCTTACCATCTTTACTTATGTTTGCAAGCTCATATAAGGGAATTTGAAGAAGTGGTGAAGCTTCTCAAGAACCTATCACATATGAATATTGTCGTAAGTTCTCTCCTTCTTATCTTTGTTTTGATTTAATTGGTCCTTTTCCCTGGACTTAAAGTCAAAATTACATCTCTTATTTGATGTATTTCCATCCGAGAGATATTTGGGAACTAGGAGGGAAGAAGATACCTTAAATATATTATTAGAGTTTGTAGCGGGTGGTTTTGTTTCATCACTGCTGGGAAAATTTGGGTCATTCCCTGAAGCTGTATGTGCCATAGTTGCATATTTGATTCACATAACTGATAAGTGATAACTAATTGCTAATCCTGTTAGGGACCTCTTATGTTTTAAGCAGGTTATAAAAATTTATATCAAGCAGCTATTGCATGGACTGGAATATCATCATAAGTATGGAATTATTCACAGAGATATAAATGTGTATTTACATGGTCTTCTTTTATATCTTTAATTTCATTTTACATGTTTAAATAATGGAGTTTTTTCCCAAATCCAGGGTGCAAATATTCTTGTTGATAATAAAGGATGCATCAAACTTGCGGATTTTGGCGCATCTAAACAAGTGGCCAAGCTGGTAAAATAATGCTAGAGAAACTCTGGCCTCCTCCATCTTTCTATGGACTTATATTCATTTGTTTTGTTTCTCCTTTATAAATCTAATGCTTAAATATGATTTTACAATGCTATAGCAAGATCTGGGAGCTTGTCTTGATATTGATTTAGTTAAATAATTACTTTTAAGCAACTTCTATATCATATAGGTTAACGATGTCATATTCTGGTCTAGTGATATAGCTTGTAATTTTTTTGGGGGAAATATAACTAGTAATGAGTGCTCTTGGCCATTGCTATTTGACATTTGTTAATAGAACCATTGAAGGGGTATTTATTCTGTTGGAGGCTACTGTCTCACTAGAAAATAAGAAATTTACCTTTGATTTATACATTTATTATATATATTTTTTTCATAATTATCATTATTATTTGATTTATTTATAATGTGAACTTTTCTTTAGGCAACAATGACAGCAGCGAAGTCAATGAATGACACAGCTTACTGGATGGCCCCAGAAGTAATTCTTCAAATAGGGCATACCTTGTAAGGATATAAAAGCCATATGCTTGCTCTTTTTCTTTCACATGATTAGGAAAGTACAATTTTCATGTAATTGATTGTTAATATGATGTGCCTATTTTATCTTAAACTTATTCTATTTTCTATTGTCGAGTGATTTGAAAATAGACTTATCATGCATATTTGCATTCGAATTTTAAATATGCATTCCAATGTAAATTGACATTTTTATGTTGAAGGTAATTATATATGTAACATTTAAATATTGTATATTAACAAAATTAATACCCAAGTCCCTCCCTTTCACCAAAATCTCAAATAACACAATAAAATCCTAACCCATATTTTTTCTCTTTAATTAAATTCTTAATGAGTTGATTGTGGCATGCACGTATGAATGATTTTGATACTTTATTTTTTAGATGTAAATTAATTGTGTGCAATTTAAGGACGATCTTATTTATATTTATATGTATATTTTTATGTACCAGACAATTACGTGTGTAACATCCAAATTTTGCATATTACTAAAACTAATATCCAACTACCTTAATTTCACCCAAATCTTCAAGATAGAAATAAAATTGCATCTAATTTTTCCCACTTTCATCAAATTCTCAAAGTTGGTCATAGCTGGTACAAATACATAGGTCTAATAGTTCATTTTTTTATGAGATATCATGTATGTAACTAAGAAAAGTCTTCGCTTTAATCAAATTATCAACAAGTTGGTTATGACACTTATAAATACATGAGTTTGATATTTTATTTTTTAGGTAGGATATCATATCTGTAAATAAGAAAGATCTGAGTTATAATACTATTATTTTTTTTCAAAATTAAAATGATGTGTTCATGTGCATTGTAATATGTGAATGTATGCAAAGTATATTTAAGCAATGTTGGTGTACTTGATAACATTAATGGATTGATGAATTTTTGTGAATAAATTTGTTTGGACAATTCAGTTGTCACAACCAACCAATTGAGCTCAAAAAAATTTGGCGACATTATTGTAAGACAAATTACAATTTGCAACTACCATATAACTATAAAATCACAATATATATTTACATGAGAGCAGCCACAACCTTGTTAATCAACATAGTTTATCTAGTAATGTGAAACAAAATGTAATTATTATGCATTCAAATTAAAAAAAAGCTATTAACTCAGAAGCACAACAAATTTATAATATAATACCTATGCTACTTCGAGCTTTGAAATACCATGAACATACATTACATGGAATTATAAAATTTTTTTATCTTTTCATAAAAATATAAAATGCACAATGTGGGTCATATCCATGCCCTATTACTCATGTATGATGTAAATAGAACGTGTCATTTTGAACATGTGCGTTGCGTCAGGAAAATGGTGCTGAGGGTGCACCGTATCACATCATGCATCATGGTGTATGCTATTTTATGTTACTGACATGTATGAGGTGGTTGCCTTTGCTATCAAGGATGAAGACTTAAAAGAATCACACAAGGTTGAAAACATTACTATGTGCCTTCAACCACAAGCACTGCAAGTTGTTCGAGCTTTGAAATACCATGAACATATATTACATGGCATTATAACAAAATTTAATCTTTTCATAAGAAAATATAAATAGTGAATAAAGCTAAAATAAGGTGTGAAAAAAGAATACACCGCATTTACTGCAAGCTTAGACTTTATAGAAATTTTTGTTCTTATTTCTAGCGACTCTCATAAAAGTGTCCCATCCATTATATTTATTCTCTAAACTAGGTATGTCGACTAGAGTTGAGCACAATATTGTAATCCCTAGTATTTTCATCAATATCTCATATGTCTATTATTCCTCACGACCATAAACAATAATATATGCATCATCACATCCAACTGACACAACTCAAAGAAAGAGAAGACATTTTCTAAAAAAAATGGGACTAAGTCATATGCAAAGCGGTGGATAAATATATGATTGCTAGAGGGATGATAGTTTTTTAAGGTCGCACATCTTAAACTTTGTACATCTTGGCTATGGCGTTAAAACATAAAAAATATTAGAGAAAAATATAACTATGATGGAGATGAAGGCAATAAGGGGCTCCAATATTGAAAGAAGCTTCTCAAAAGGTCCCGAAAAGGGAGATTGCCCTTTTTGTAACAATTAAGACTTCCATGATGATTAGAGAAGTTGGTGATCTAGATATGAGTTTCAATGAATGCTTACTTTAATAGTTTTTAGCTATATTTTTCATTGCACCAGGAGTAATGAAGACTGTTTGGGCATCATTAGATTGTTTAAAAGCAGCTTCCTTCTTTTTATTTTCACTAAAATTGGGAGAGAAACCATAGAAGATTAACTATCCCTACTTTCATTCTATGTATTCACTAGACACTCCAATCCTAAAAAAACTTATACTTTCTACTCAACACCTACCAGTTCTTTCCTATTTGCAACTCTCATTCGCCACGTGCACGACACTAGTGGAAGTTAATGCATGCTTATTCTCTTACCATATTTTAACCCACTTCTCAGACATACATTGTAGCATATTCCCTTTCCTGGTATTATAAACATCTCCTTCATTTCCAATATATTCCCTAAATAACATGATTCGCCTCATATAATAATAGGCATGTTTGATTATCTATTTATGTAAGCCAAGTAATAATGAGATAAGAAAACATAAGTTGTAAGTTTTTGAAGCTTAAGTTGTGAGCTTGGCTAAGCCATTTGGTTCGTTAAAAATGTAAGTTAATGCATGCCAGTGAAATTAACTATGGCCGAAGGAGAGGGAAGCTAAGTAAAAGAATCTTAAGAAGGGTTGGGTGTCCATTTCACATATCTTATCTTATCCCCTAAGTGAGGAAAACCAGGGCTTAGCTTAGCCACCTAAAACATGAACTGAAAAAAAGAAAGCTATAATTGTTAAAAAAACCTGCAACAAGCATACCAAAATTTAACCGTGCTAAACATTTAGGGTCATATCACCACCCAATTTCATTTAAAAAACAAATGGAATTAATGGTTTAAACATGACTCAAATATAAAAATGAAGAACAAGATTCAGAATGAAAATCTCACAGATTGTGAAGTGTGCTAGGAGAGTCCACGGTAGATGTTTATGGAAAAAGTGATAGCGAGGTAAATGGTGACGGTGCTAAGACCAGCGGTGAATGCCTTGTAGGCAACATCGCTAACTCCCTTCATCTCTGCGTTCAACTGCTTGTTTCTGGCTTTTGCCACTCGTACTCAGCACGGGGCTTTGTAGAACATAATAGTGGTTAGGAAACCTAGATGGGTAATTACGAATAGGAATAATAGGGCCTAAAATGTTGGTCTAAATGGGTAGTGTTTTGGGACCTTTTAAAGCCGCCAGCCCCTTTGATAAGGCCTGCAAGCCCACAAACTGGCTCTTCCAAGGCCATAAAATTTACATGCAGATCCTTAATTGCTTTAAATGGTTTTACCTTTAAAAAATACAAAAATACATGAAAATTTTAAATTATATATTATTTTAACACATTTAAATATTTTTTAACTAAATTAAGTCTTATATTATTAATTTTAATTTTTTTTTTGAAGAATTGATGAAATATGAGAGATTTTAACTATAAATATTTTTTAACTCTATTATTTTAAAATAACGCCTATTGCTTTTTTGGATATTTATCTTGTAGTTCTTTAATTTCTTCTTTTTTTTCTTTAATCTCATTATTTTCAAGCAGCGTATGATTATTTTAAAAAATTAAAATTGATTATTAACAAAGATAGGCTAAATTCATCATCATGATTAATGTTTAATATCATATAATTACTAAAAATTATATTTGATTATTATCATATGCATAATAACAACTAAATGCAAAGAAGTTTTATTATACTTTAAGATAATAACCATCGAAAACTTAGCATATTTTAATTATTATTTTTTGCTATCAACTGACTAAAATCCAAAACTCATTTGCTAGACAACTAATTACATTGAATTCAAATCATATAATTTTATATGTAACTATATTAGAAGTCAATTTTGTAACACTGACTGTGATCAACACTTATAAATAAAGATTGATCAATTGATGACAAATATCATACTATCTTATTATTGTAGTCGAAACTATAGCTAATATTCTCCTTATAATATATTTTTGTCCTTGATTACATCTATAGCAAGGACGATTAGTGTCATATGAGATTAATTATATCTTTTGTAAATCAATTTATATAAAGAATCTATAGAGCTAATATCCCGGTATGATCTTATTGTCTTTACACATAATATTAAATACAACACTTAGGATTAAACATTCGTTTGAGATAATTTTCTTATTATTTTATTTTTTAGACCACAACTACAACAACTTTAAGAAAAACTATTTTCTCCAAACAGTTTTATAATTACTTTTATAAAAAATTAAAGTCATCCCTAATGAATTCTAAGTTCTCTATATTTTTATATTCAAATTTAAAATAAAAAACTATATTATTCAATAAAAAAGCTTCCAAATAAAAAAAAAAGCATTTTCTTGCGTCTCGGCACTTCCAACCACGGTTCCAATGTGCAATTTGGCCACACCACGGGAAATTTTGAAAAATGAGAAATGAAGCCGGATCCAACAGTGTTATAGTGTCCGTTAAGCCAAGAAAAAAAAAAAAAAAAAAATGTATCTCTCTCTCCAGTCGTGGAAAGCCAAGTAATCGACGTAGAAGAAGGAAAGAAGATGCGAGACATGTTCGGATCGGTTCGGCGTTCTTTCTCTCTCCGCTCGAATCCCGCAGGAAATGATGGCGGCAGCCCTGGTAGCCGCATTGTGGAAAGGATCAGAGCGTTTGAGGTAATCGAAGATGGGGTTGGGCCTAGGGTTAGGTTTTTCACCCAAAGTCTCTGCATCCCCCAGTGCTCTTTTTCCGGAGGAGACCAACGATGATGCCTCTCCGATTTGGTGGAGAAAGCCAAGTAATCCACGTAGAATAAGGAAAGAAGATGCGAGATCTATTCGGATCGGTTCGGCGTTCTTTCTCTCTCCGTTCGAATCCCGCAGGAAACGATGGCGGCGGCCCTGGCAGCCGCATTATGGAAAGGATGAGATCGCGTTTGAGGAAATCGAAGATGTGGTTGGGCCTATGGTTAGGTTTATCACCCAAATTCTCTGTATCCCCCAATGCTCTTTCTTCGTAGGAGACCAACGATGATGCCTCTCTGATCCGGTGTAGAAAGGGCGAGCTAATTGGCTGCGGCGCCTTTGGCCACGTCTACATGGGGATGAATCTAGATTCTGAGGAGCTTCTCGCTGTAAAGCAGGTCTACTCTTTTATATCCAGTGCTTATTTTAATTTTGATAGAGATTGATTTCTACGGCTAAGGTAACAACTACTTCATTTTCGATTTTGCAGGTTTTGCTTGGGACTAGCAATGCCTCCAAGGAGAAGGTCCAAGTTAGATTCTTTCCTTCCTTTTTCTTCAAAAATGAAATATAACCCTGGTGTTGGTCTTTCCTGAACTGCCTTTCAGCTCGTCTTCCGCCTTAACATCTTTACTTATGTTTGCAAGCTCATATAAGGGAATTTGAAGAAGAGGTGAAGCTTCTCAAGAACCTATCACATATGAATATTGTCGTAAGTTCTCTCCTTCTTATCTTTGTTTTGATTTAATTGGTCATTTTCCCTGGACTTAAAGTCAAAATTACATCTCTTATTTGATGTATATCCATCCGAGAGATATTTGGGAACTAGGAGGGAAGAAGATACCTTAAATATATTATTAGAGTTTGTAGCGGGTGGTTTTGTTTCATCACTGTTGGGAAAATTTGGGTCATTCCCTGAAGCTGTATGTGCCATAGTTGCATGTTTGATTCACATAACTGATAAGTGATAACTAATTGCTAATCCTGTTAGGGACCTCTTATGTTTTAAGCAGGTTATAAAAATGTATATCAAGCAGCTATTGCATGGACTGGAATATCATCATAAGTATAGAATTATTCACAGAGATATAAATGTCTATTTACATGGTCTTCTTTTATATCTTTAATTTCATTTTACATGTTTAAAAAATGAAGTTTTTTCCCAAATCCAGGGTGCAAATATTCTTGTTGATAATAAAGGATGCA